>NC_056751.1:397198528-397468528 GCF_019279795.1 Protopterus annectens | reverse complement strand
ACACACTTACTTTATATACTAACTCCAGGGTCGCACTACAGTGGGGAAAAGGCCATTTATGATTTTCAATTAAATGAGTTTCAGTCAAGTGAGTTTTCAGTGAAGTGAGCTTTCAGTGAAGTGGTCCTAGTAATTTCATTTTCAGTCAAGTGAGTTTTCAATCAACCGTAGTAGACCCATATATATATATATAGATATATATATATATATATATATATATATATATATATATTTATAAATTCATTCTTCTACAGTAATTCATTGATCAGTTTTTGGTCAGGCTGGAACTTGTTGACCACATTTCATAAAGTCCTGTTTTGTCTACCCATAAACACAAAAACTGGACTCCCCCAACCCCAGGATGCATGGTACCACTCAAACTGGCGACTCGCTCTTTTGTGATTTGCCAGAACCGGATTTTCAGAAGTGCATGTTGACAATGTGTAAGTTATCTGTTTAGATCAGAATCATATATATATATATATATATATATATATATATATATATATATATATATATATACACTCACAATCGTCACAATGTTTCTAATGGTGAATGATGAGGCCAAGCTTATGAGATACGACTACAGACTATGACAAGGATGAGGATGCAGGGAATAAAACTTCCTGCAGGGTGAGGCTTAGCAGGCAAGGTCTATCTCCCCAATGTAGCAAATGACCATCAGTTTTCAGTACTGTTAGTACTGTATTCCTGAACTTCAGGGATTCATAACTTCGATTTGATTATGTGAACCACACCCTGATGGTCATCATAGTTCAAAAGGAAGTTTATAAGAAACAAGTACGATATACTAAACAGGATATTTACATCCTGCACTCTCTATCCACCAGATCTCTGAAAGGGAGCCTTTCTTCATGAAATCTGTATCAGCCACTATGCTGCCAAACGTTACATTCAGGTCTACAAAGGCATTAAAAAATAGGTACTTAGCCACACATCACAATCAAGACTACAAACAGATCTTAGCAACTTTAGAAACACAAGAGCACAGTAAAAAAAAATAATGTATTTTTTAGGGAGCACAGCCCATACAAAGGAGCTTTGCCACACACATCCCCCTTACTCATACATGCTAACTCCACTGTTAACATACTTGTGGGGCAGTATGCAACTCCACAAATTGTTCTATTCTCATATAACACTGTTTTGAAAGAAAAATGCAAATTAATTGCTTCAGTAAAGAAATGCTGTATTACAACAGCATTTCAATGTCTCAAAGTCAAATTAAATGCATTTAACAATGAGGTATTCAACGTGTTAACATGTTCCCACCTATAGAGTGCTGCATGGAAAAGTTGCCTGTCCACTAAAAATAGTTTTATTCACCACAGGCTGAATGCCAGACTTTCTTTCATGAACATAGCTATGTCTGGAAGGTTAGCACATGGCATAAGGCTAGAGGATGGTAAACACTGCCCAACTGGATAAAATCTGATGATTCCCTTTGGTCTGCACTACAAACCATATGGCTATGACCAAAGTAATCCTTCCACTGTCAGCCTAAAAAGAGGCATTGAAGCCTTTTAGGGTTATCTGGTCTACAAATAAAGAATAGTTCATACATGCAGACTTGAAATTAAACTTTACTGCAGTCTGAAAGCCTTTTGTATGAATTCTTCTAAGTCTGCTGTTTCAAGCAATACAGAATTCCAAAGTTTGAAACTAAAGCGTTTGCATGTACTTACTCAGTATGCTGCACAGAATAGCAGACTTTTTCTGAAAGTCTGATAGTGAATTTATGTAATGAGTCTAGCAGTTTCCTATGAGTAGCTAGTCTTGTAAATACAACCCCAGGATTCACTAATTGTCTGTCTAAGACTAGATTAGTCTTACATGGAAGAGCCAGTCTAAGAGTAAGATGGCAGCGCGCCATGCATATTAATGAGGGCACGCTGCCTCAACCCTAAGGCTAACACGGAGCATGCACGAGTGCAGGGGGCGTGTCGGACTGCCGAGCAGTCCAAAAATCCACGCCCCTGCAAGTCTGACACTCGGGAAATGTCTACTTACATGAGCGAGTCCGCTCAAATGTGTACATACCCAACACTACACTCCCCCACATTCTAAACCCCTGTACAATTATAAAATGTAAAAATATTTTTTTTTTTATTTCCGATGTAGCTGCCCGTATTTGCATGTGTTTGCGTGGGTTTGCCCATTGCTTAGCTACAGTTAGCAGTTTAGACACCGAAGAGGATAATAAGAAACTTATATGCAAATTAAGCAAAATAGCAATAGCGTAGTGGTAGAGCTTTTGCACAAAGAGGAGGCATTCCCAGTTCGAGTCCCACCACTCCCCCTTCTATTTTCTGTTGGAAATCTGTATATAAAAATAATTCCTGACATTTATCATTTAAATATTTGTAAAAAGCATTGAAATGGCCTATGTAGTAGTGAATGAATTTTATATATATATATATATATATATATATATATATATATATATATATATATATATATAAAGGTGAAATGGTTATGCATACTGATGGATGCATAAGTAATATATCTTAAGCAATGTGAAGTTTACCAGTATTAAGCATATTTAAATGTAATTGCTCATAGCTGAGCACTGCGTTAACATGTTTGTGCGGAGTTGCGCTCCGCGCTAACCAACACAACGTCGGGCAACGTCGAGCAACGTAGAGCAACGTCGAGCAAAGTTGAGCAAAGTCGGCTAAACACAGCCACACCTCCTAGCCGGTCTGGCCAGTAGTAAAATAAAAAGCAATGACAGGGCTCGAACCCAGGATACTGTGCACCATAATCACAGTACTGAACCACTAAGCCATGACAGCATTTCACAACCATGCACTTTCAACACACACATACATATCAATGGAAGTTTACCCATTGCTAAGCAGGTGTGCCTTCAGCTGAGTTTTTTCAAAACTGGCCAATCACAAATAAGTGCAGTAAATGAGGCATATTTAAGCTCCATAAGTGGGAATACTTGCCATAACTGGTTGTAGCTCCCATCTGCAGGCAGCATGGCTGGTGCTGGAGAGGGCTGTCGATTTTGAGCGCAATGTTGGGGCACTGAGGAGTCAAAAGTAATGGTTTGGCTCCTTGTCCATAACCATGAGGATAGACTCCTGTGGGGCCAGTACCAGGGCATCCAATACAAAGCGGAAGCCTGGAACCATCTAGCTCATGAACTCACCAGTGCCACAGGCGTCCCTCGGGCTGGTGAGCAGGTCAGACAGCACTACTCTGACCTGAAGAGATGCAAGGAGGATGAACTGGACCAGTGGATCCAGGAGGCCCGTGGGATGGAAAATGCCCTACTGAGTAAGTAGCCATGGAATTAAATATGTAAGAATTGCTATTCTCGTCTATACTATGGGTAGGTATGTCTCAATATCACTTCATTTACTTCACAGCTGCAGGTGTCCGCGCTGCGAACCAACAAGCCTATGCAGATAGGCTGCTAAGGCTGCATCACCAGGCAGGTTAGTAATTATTCTGCATGTACTGTTATATGAAATAAATGAGAGAGCCTGAAAAAAAGTGTTTTAACCCAATAAATAAAGGTATAATGATTCTTTAATCATTATTCTGCATGTATGGTTATGTAAAATAAATGAGAGAGCCTCTAGAAAAGTGTTTTAAGTCTTTAATAAAGGTATAATTCCTGGAGTGTGTCTGTGTCATTTTCTTTGATATGTTCTTGTACTCTTGCATTATAGAAATAGTACTGTTGTATTAAGCGCTGTTAACCCACACTTGGTTAGGCCCATATAAAGTGGATGAAGGGAGTGCCAGTAGCTTTTAAGCATATTTACAGTCCTCAACTGTTGGTTCATGCCCAGCATGTACAGGTTAATCTGGCACATGAGTAGCTTGGTATTGTGTTCCCCAGAAATGTCAGTGTGCTAACAGAAATGTAGGGAGCTGTTAACATATAACTGATAATTTCACCTGAACATATCTAGATAATTATAGGAAAGTAGAGCTGTCAGTGTACCATCTCAGCAGTGGTATGTCTGAGCAACTCACAAAATATGTAGCAGTAACATTTGCATCCCGGACACTTTGTATGTCAGATACAGCTCATGTATATAAAGATCTAGCAAAACCCATTTCACAATTTAAGGACAATTGGGTAGTGTAATAATACATGTAGGGGACATATAACTGCAGTTAATAGAAATGTAGTGTAAACTAGAAGGATATATAAGTTGTTAATGGAGCTATCTTTTTCCACCCTACTGTATGTGCATAAAAAATGCAATTCCACACCTCAATGGGTATGTCTTATCTCAAAACATTTGTTGGGACATATGTCCTATTGGTTTATAAATATCTGCATTTATTTCGATGCATGTTCCCTGTTCAAATACCACAATATTGGTGGCCTGTTGCCATCAATTAAGCCTGCATGCTGCTGTAATGTCCACTGTTGTTCTATATATGCATGTGTTATGCTTGCTGTTCAACTGTTGGAACTCTGGTGTGTTGGGTTAATGGGAATACTTCTGCATGCTGTTATAACTAATTGGGAATGCTGTTGACTGTTACTAACCCATATTTTCATTAAATCCTCCAAAACATAGAACGTATGGGAAGGCCGGTCCCAGCAGACCCACCTGTCCCACCTCAGCTGGGACTTCCTCCTCCATTGGCCCTGTGCCACTTTCAGGTGGAAGCACTGCAGGGGATGGGGCTCATCCCCCCATGCAAGCGTGCGTGGAGGAGGGCCACCTATTACCCTCTGAACGATCTGGGCTGTGGTGCGTAGAGAGATTGAGCGTTATGTCGCTGATCCTCTATGTCAGCTTGAGGCACGAGTGGCATGACTCATGGGTGAGCCTGTCCCTCCTATGCAGCCCCCAGCACAGCCACCCTCTGGGCTGTGAAGGTGCAGTGGTGACTGCCCATGGATCGGGATCTCAGTTCCACTGTTGTCATCTGTGGGCTCATGGGCTTGCGATTTCCAAACATTCTTCCCCATCAATGGTGTTCACCCACCACGTGTCATATTCCACCCCTGTATGCATCTTGTCTGTTTACCTCCCCAACCTACCTCCCCAAATATACCTACTTCCCCTACTCCACATTCCACTCTCACCTGGAAAAAAAAAAAAAAAAAGGCAATCTGCTCCCAAAAAAAAAATTACGCCCCATACATAGCTGCCCATTTTGCACACATGTCCGCTGGACACATAAAATGTAATTTAACTGGCAGTACAACATACTTTGTACATCCCGAGCTGTTTTCCCTACTGTCTTTCCCTCATTGTGCCCCTTTTTCACCACTTTCCTATCTCCCCATTTTTCTTTTCTTTCAAAGAAATGAGCGCGGGGGTTAGCGGGAGTAAGCACTTTTAAGCAGTAGTTAGTGGGTTTGCGTGAGTGTGCGCTTGTGTGCATTTAGCTAAGCATTGCTAAGCATTGCACAAACCCGCTTACAACTGCTTAAAAGTGCCTTAGTCACTTTGTATGTGAGGGCCCTTGTTCTGCTCAGCAGCAAAATAAAACATCTCTGTCAGTCTCGAACCCAGGACCTTGTACACACTACACTGCATGAAGTACCACTAAGCCACGGTAGATATACAAGTTGGTGCTGAAATAAATATATCATGCATCAGAGTGAGTGAATGTAAAGGAAAAATAGGAATGCCATAACACACAACTTGTTCTGTGGATCTTTACCAGCAGTTGTTGTGGAATTGCATTACATGACTGTGATAAGAGAAGCAGCCATTCTAGCAGGAAATAATGTTACAGCAGCACTTTACAACCCCCACACAGTATCATAGCAGGCCAAACACTGCCATATCTGATTATGGCAGAGGCCATACCTCCCAACTGTGCCTAATTTTCAGGGATGTTCCTGATTTTGAAACAAATTTTAGTTGTGTCCCTCTGAATCCCTCTGAAAAGTACTGACATTGGCCAGAAAGGTGGTGAATTACACTTAATGAATAATGACAATAAGTAAGAGTTGGACACTGCTTGTACTTCAGAAAAGGTGTATTAATCCATATGCTCTGGTTCTCTCAAAGTCTCAACTTAATGGCACTAATATTTTAAAGGTGTACCTCACTTTTACCTACTTTTCCCTGAGTCTGTTCAAATATGTACCTGAGTGTTTGAGAGGCCTGGCAGAGGCAGAAACACACAGGCATATCAGCTTTTCTGCTGTTACACACTGTGCAAATAGCTTTGGAAGGAGTTCCAGAAGCATACCCTTATGTAGGAGTACAACACTGAAATACAAAAGGATGTAGCCATGTACTGGTAGCAACCAACTGTAACAATGCCATTGTTCCAGTGCTGAAAAGACTGGTGTGGTGCACAGACAAAGAATAACAGGCTAACCTCTGGCTACCATGTGGATAGGTCCACTGTTGGGAGCTACGCAGACAGACTATTGCCTTGATAAACTAACAGGTACATAGCAACCCTTTAAGTCCAGCAAGATATAATTCACACAGTAATACATAATGCTCTCTGTACTTCTGCACCCCTACCCAAATATAGAATATACCTGTGTGTTCAGGGTCTACCAAGGATGTAGGTAGGCATACTCAGTACTGAAATTTGTCCAGTTTTCTTGAGCAGCCTGTGCTAATGTCAATACTAAAAAAGCACAAACTGTTCAGAAGTGAGTAAATTAATATTCACAGTATAGCAGTTCACAAACAATTCATGTGCCAAAGGAATACATCTCAATAACTAGTTTTGTATGGCAGTTAATTGTATAATTAGAAAAGAAAGTACATACTCCCATGGAACTTGGGTTAGCATTTTGAGGGGTGAGTACAATTCTACACTGACAAGTGTGTACTGGAAGCAGCAACATTCAGGCCTGAGTACAAAATTTAAATCACTGGCTACACCCCTGGCTTCAGATATAAGAACTATACCAACCTTCTGCCTTAAACAACGATGTCCACAGCAAACAAGCATGATCCCCATTTTGGAAAGCTGAAAGGGCCACGCCTACTTGAGTTAGCAATTTATAGCATTGGGTTGCTATGACAGTGATTACTGCAATTACCACACAGCAGGCTGCATGCAATTAGCAAATGGTGGCCACCAATTGGTGCAGAGGCCATCACATGCACATGTGCAAATACCTATAAAAGCAGGCTGTAATTGCTGCCAACAAACTCAATCACTCTATTGCAGAGACTGACAGAGAGAGAGAGACAGTGAAAAGCAAAAGGAAAAAGAAAAATAAATAATACCAACTCATACCATACAAAGGAAAGGTATATAACAGATATGTATTTACTGGCATGTAGTAGATGTTTTTGAAGATTACTCTACATAATGTGAACCATTCATATGTGGCAGCAGTACGTATCTATGCACAGATGTCCTGCTTAACTACTGCCATGGACAATTCAGTGTGTACCTGTGGGCAGTGGGACATAACTGTGAAATGTGTAGCTCAGCATTAAATGTCAAGCATCTGATCCATGTTATCTGTGTTCTGTACAGTACTGTGGCCAATGGATGTTTGGGGGATTAGCACAAACATTTATATAAACATGGGTGTGACAGAGTAACACATGCATGATAGTCATATTTAAGTGTAGCTTAGCATTGGCAACTGCTGTACCAGGCTAGTATGCTAATCTAGCATTTGGAGCTATATATACCCCCTCTAATGTTACTGTGTGTTCACATGTGACACCTGTTCATGTTAGAGCAAGACCCAACAGTTCAGCTGTGAGGTCCAGAGACTTACAACAGTGTGTACCTTGTGTGTGTATTGCACACACATACAGAGAGTGATATATGTGGCATATATATTAACATCTGTATATGTGCATAGAGCAAGGGACATATTGCAACTGTTTGTGAAGGGTGGACATATATATGTTGGTGAAGGTTGTTATGTGCATATTTGTATGTAGGTTTTAGTGTGTGACAAACAAGACAGCATACAGTGCTGGTATATGACATGTGGTGGTTAAACACTGTGGGTGTTTTGTTCAGTTTGCAATGTTGCAGCCAGTGGGGCCTGCTAAAGCTACCTGGGCTGTGAACACTTTCAATGTATTTCTCACAATACTGTGCAATATTATTACATTACTGTATACCTCACATCCTTTGTATAATTGATATTCCCACCATGAAAGGTGGACTGTATATGTGCCTATATGTATATGTACACCAATGGATGTTTATTTACATATATATATATATATACACACACACACACACACACACACACACACACACACACACACACACACACACACACACACACAGAGTCATATATACTCATACACACCCACATCTACTTGTTGCAATAGATTCTATGTAAAGTTGACTGAGTGTGATGGTCAATGTGTTGGTGAATATGTCAAAGATGTGTATTTGTGGGATAGCTTAGTGGGAAACTGTTTCTGTCATTGTATTATGGGTCCTTGCTTTGATCCCAGCAAAAGCTGTGTATGCTGTTGCTAGGCAGATAAAGCACTATGGCATACAGTCTGATGTAGTCCCTTGGTGTTAACTGGGGTGTGTCATTGGAGGCTAAAGCACTACATGTATGCTTATTGATTGGTACTGATGTTGAATCCAAATCCTGTATGTACTGTAGTACTACTTGAAGCTCTGGGCCTAAACAGCAAAGTATGGTGTATGTCCACATTGCTTGGAACCATTGTTTTGTGTGGTCCCTGTAGTCATCACAGATTACATTCCTCAAGCTTAAGGTTTTGTAAGTGCTGACACACAGTACTGTATGGTACACACGTAAAGCTTATCTTGGTTGCCATACCTTTGTGTCTTGTAATTATGTCTGATGTGTGTGTGTGGGTATGCCTGTAACATGTCCTCTGTCATATGTGTGCTACAACATATAACTGCGTATCTAGCAACATTTATAGTTTACTACAGCAGTATGCCACCTATATTCACAATTGTGCACATATTTTGGCCACGGGTTTGCCATCAACAAGTTGTGTGGTATAATGGTAATACTGTAACTGGACCTTACAAACATTGCGATGGATGACATATTTCTTTATGCATTGGCTTGATCTATATCTGCTGTGTCTAGGTAGTGCATTGTGTTGCATACAGTGTGCCAGGTACTCTCGTATAGTCTTATATAGTGATTTTATTTTGTTGCTGTGCAGAACATGGTTTATTATATAGAGCATGCCAGGCACTTTCAAGCAGTTGTGGGGTGAGCACTGATAAGTGGTAGTGAAAGTGTTTAATCTCAGTCAGCTAATAGGTTGCTATATATGGCAGTTCAGTGATATCTGTACTGTATAATGTTAAATGTGCCATATGACTTGCTCATACATATTTTTTCTTTATGTCTTCCAGAGATCATGGCACACCGTAGAAATCCTAGTGCTGAAGATGAGAGTCTTACCAGCTGTATGATTCGGCACTACAGCCTACTATTCTCCAGAACCAGCCAAGACCAGCAGGAGCATACTGCAATGTGGCAAGATGTTGTCTGGAGGGTAAACGAGATAGGCCTGCATAACCGGACATATGAGCAGGTACGCCGCCACTGCAGTGATCTACCTAGACATGTCCATCAGCATGCTTCTGGTGTACGGAGACAACAGCATGCAACAGGTGGTGGGGTTAACATCCATCCCCCCCTCACCAGAGTGGAGGATCTGCTCCTGAGCCTGGTGGCACCTGCCCAACAACAACAGCAGCAGACATTTACCATGATGGAGGTTGGAGCCACCCAGCAAGAACACATGGAGCATGCAGGTAACATTGCATATCTGTAGACTACTACTACCTCTATTGGTAGATCATGCATATGTGAGATGTGTACTGTGTAGATAGAAGATGTGGAGCCTGTTGTTGTGCAATACTGATCATTTGAAACATAATCTGTAGGCCTGTGAATGTAAACTGTTGTTCTACTGTAAGATTGCAAACCGACAGTAGCAATGCCAGAGTTGTCGCCACTGACAAACTGTCTCATATCTATGTAGGTCCCTCTGGTGTGACAGCAAGGTAGCGGACAGATGCTGGTGAGTGTGTTCTACATTTATTATTGCAAATAAAAAGTTCATGTCATAGTTAAGATGTAGGCCATGTACACATGTAACACACCTAGTCATAATGCATGCTTGCATGTTTGCTGTGAGACCATGCACATCTCACTAATGTGATCAGCTGCACCAAACACATGCAATACACAGACCATCTCAAACAAATGTGGCTACACTGTAGTGACCATTGGTTAGGCAGAGTTGATACACAACATGCACATAACATACACAACTATGTCATACACAGAACATGTTAACATGCTACACATGAAGGATTCACAAACTCTCTGTAAAGTCACACTCCAGTATCCCAAATGTCATCCACACAGCACACATAATATACCTGAGGGGTAGAGGCCTATCATGGGGCAGTGAAACACTCTGCAACACACAACACATTCATGTTAGGGAATTCTCCTTATTGGCCTCCTTACAAACCCATGTAACAACTGGTTGAGAAATGGTGAATGTAGCCATGGTAGTGCAGTTCCAGTACAGCATGATAGGTGCTGGTTTGGGACACATTTGTAGCCTTGAGTGACCACATGATGCTTCATGATGATGGCTTATGGTACTACACCCCATCCAGTTATTGTAACCATAGTACTACACATAGCTTTCATTGCTATACACCTCAATGTTGTGTGTGCAAACATATGCACCTCTAAACAATATGCATACCAATCACCATTTGCACAACCGACACATATATGTCTTGTGATGCTATTGAGTGGCTAGGTCATATGACACACATTGGGTATGTGTGATGTTTAAATTTGCAGTTGTGTTTTAGCATGCCATGTCATGGATGACACTGGCATGTCCACAATATGATCTACACTCACCATAACTACTGTACATTGGGTATGTGGACCAATGGTATTCCATCAGTTATACATGCACCACTGATCTTGTGTGTATACACATCATGCATGAGCTAAAACTGTGTCCACAATTATTTGCTAAAGACACAGAGGCTCTAATCAGAACTGGATATCTATATGACACACAGATACACATCCAGCCATGGTATGTAGACTTGTGAGTGATGGTGCACAGTACATTACAGAGTTTTGAATACTTGCACAGTAATGTTGTGTCCATGTATGCATTGCGTTCCAGGGAGAGGCCAATCACCGAACAACAAAACACATGCATCAAAGCCATGTATACTGTTAGTAATAAGGACTGTCTACACTTGCATTACATGCTGTTGAGCAACATATGTTTTGCATGCTGACATGTGTGATATGACTGTTGTGCTTGTGATACTGTACCCTACCATCAACTGCTATTGAGTATGTTCTGAGATTGCTGGTGGTGGTGTGTGTGTGTCTGTGTGTGTGTCTGCTTTAGTGAGGAATGTATTTGTGTGTGTGCATGTGTGCATGTGGTCTGACATCATGTACAGGTCTTAAAGTGTGTTTCCTGTTTTCCTCTCACAGGTGCTGAGGTGGGGCTGGTTCAGTGCAGCAAGGAACCTGATGTCACTGACACAGATAGTGATAATGAGGATAGGTGTGTTGAGGCACAAACAGGTTTGTCAGGGTCTGTTGTTGGGCCCCCAGTTGACAGTACACAAGTCTCCACCCCATCCATGCACACAGTCATACTGCCTGTACATCCATCATCACCAATGCCCTTAGCAGAGGGACAATGTACAGTCAGCACTGGCCAGGACAGTGTGGTATCTATGGCACATGCATCAGGACACAGCAGCCATAGCCAGATGTCTGGAACGGTACCACATAGGAAGATGCCCAGGGGGTTCTCGTCAGAGCACTGCTGGTCATCATCCCCTGGAAAACATGCCACAACTCTTACAACCACACACATGTTCCAGGCTGTCATGGAGGCACAGGCACATATGGAGCGGTACACCAGACAGGGACTAAGGGCACAGAGGGCTCATAACACCTCTGTAAATGACAGTATTCGTGACCTAGCAGGTGCCATATGTAATTACACTGAGGTCATTGATAGATGTTGGGGTGAGACATTAGATATCCTCCACAATATCATGTCCATGTGTCAGGACAGTGCGGGACGGTTGAGACATCGACGTGGATGTATGCCAGCAACATCATCAGCTGGCAGTCGCCATGGACGTCCATCAAGTCATAGCCACTCCCGTAGTGCCAGTACCAGCCCCAGCAATTTGGGGGGCTGTCCATTGACCGTCCTAGAAGACCATGTGCACGTGGCTCTGGCCAGTCCCAGGAGGGACCTGGATCCAGTGGACATATGTCAACCTCTGAGGATAGTACCCAGTCTGGATTAGTACCTGATAATGTCTGTAGCACCCCTGCCAGGCACAGGTCCCGTATCCATGGCCAGAGACTGTGATCTGTAAAGCCTGCCAGTTACAGTCTGTAGCTGTCCCACAAATCCCCGTATATGGCAGCCACATGGTGGAACTGTGTGCATGCAGACACACACACATAAACCACACACCTAGGGCAAACACATACCCGCACACATTGCATCCACAATGGCCCATAACAGTACTCTTGGCCCTCACACACACATGTCAATTGTATGGCTCAATGTAGGCCTCTGGCAAACCAACAACACACCCTGTGCATATGATGAAACCTGTGCCACCTCCTGTCATCTGTAACATTGATGCAGGAACAGGCTAACATGGTGCTGATGCACAGGGTGACTTTATTACAGTATAGCAATGTTTTAATGTGTAGCATGTTGTCAGCAGTAAAGTGTAATGATATCCTTGAAGGTGTAGATGAGCAGGCATGATGCATTAAAGCTATAATTATCAATGTAGTATTGTTTACACCAGTGTTTATTCCAATTGTGTATTGTCTGCCCATGTGCCACTTGGCTGATGTGTGTAGTTTTGTCAGCATGTGTTACAGAGTGGACAGTAAGTATGGGATGTGTGCAGCACAGATTTGCAGGTGTACATTTGTGAACATGGTTGAGGTGCACTGTCTGCATGTATGTGCATAGTGGACACATGGGCAGGGTGATATGCCCTGTATTAGA
This sequence comes from Protopterus annectens, assembly GCF_019279795.1. Taxonomy (NCBI): domain Eukaryota; kingdom Metazoa; phylum Chordata; order Ceratodontiformes; family Protopteridae; genus Protopterus; species Protopterus annectens. The sequence goes on along the minus strand of NC_056751.1, from coordinate 397,455,509 downwards.
CAGTGTTAACACTCCATAGTTTCTACTGGTGGCCAGTATGCATTGTACTACACACATTTTGGAACTTGACTACACGTGTATGACACGGTTTGACACTGTGCTGTGGGTGATACTGTTGTTACTATCTGTCATTGGTTTGCATTCTGGTAGTATACATAACCTCAACAGCCTGCCCATAAACAATTGTTAGATGATGGCTTGACAACTGACACACAGATGTAGGACACACAGTAACATTTGCAGCCTTCAAGTACTATTCTATGCCAGTAACAAGTGGTATTCACTTGCACTCAGTCCTGGGACCACTCCTGTTTGGCATATAGCTTTCTTAGGTACAAGTAAACACAGTAGGAATATGTCTGGCCACGTTTGGCAATGCATACTGTGGGTTATTCTCCAGATGACACACACATCCTCCAAAAGGGTATCATACAGACAGATACCTGATGTCAAACCCATGCTGTAAAGCTATAAGCCAAATAAAGCATAGTCATCCAATTTTACAAAACATAGTATCCCCAGAGTACCACATAGGTAGTAGCCCCCAAAATGTGGAACAGGTACCGATGTATACATAGAGCCATGTGTTAAGTCATCTCTCCTTTGATAATCACATTTCCAAAGGATTTTGGAAATCCCTCTGTGGATCACATAAGCAATAAGGGGTCTGCATGCATATCCACAAAGGTTGTTGCACACCTATAATAAATAGCCATCTTTGACAGACTTTGCTGCTTTTGAACAGGTTTCAAATATACCTCAGGCATAAACCCTCACTCACATTATTCAATAGAAACCGTATTGAGTGTATGTGAAATGGATGACGTAGACCAGGGATCACTGCAGTGGCTAGGCTTGTCACAAGCATACAGATGTGACCTAAGGTCTGGAAAGCGGCAGCACACTCTGGCAAAGATAACAGATGTGTTTATAGAGAAAGCAGGGTTCCCATCTATGAAATAATTGAGGTCACATGTATGTATATGTATTTGCCACGCAGCTACCTTACATGTGTAATGCACGTACTGTTGTCATTGTGATATGTCATACAGTAGTAAAAGCATAACCCACGACACATTGACCAACAGTGTCACACACGTGGAGCACACACACAGTCACCAAGTTCAGGATTCAAACCCCTACCTAACTACTTTATGATATTACAGCAATACACATTTAAACGACGTGCTATACACATTAGTGGCAGTTCTCCTTTCCACAGGTATATATGTAGGATGGTGACATCATCAGACTTGACAAAGATGAGTATACCACTTTTAAGGTGTTTCAGAAATCTTCAAAAAGGTTCCTCCTCTCCAAGGAGACACACACACACTCTAATACAGTTGGCAAGTGCAGGATTCAAACCCCTACCTAACTACTTTATGATACTAGAGAAGTACGCATTTACATGACACGCTATACACATTACTGGGAGTTCTCCTTTCCACGGGTATATTTGTAGGATGGTGACATCATCAGACTTGACAAAGATGAGTATAACATTTTTAAGGTGTTTCAGTAGTCTTGAAAAAGGTTGCTCTTCTCCAAGGAGACACTCACACACTCTCATACAGTTGGCAAGTGCAGGATTCAAACCCCTACCTAACTACTTTATGATACTACAGCAGTATGCATTTACATGATGTGCTATACACATTACTGAGAGTTCTCCTTTCCACAGGTATATTTGTAGGTTGGTGACATCATCAGACTTGACAAAGTGGGTGACATTAGGTGGGCTACGTAGAAGGAATTTCTAAACACTTTGGCAATGTGATCATCAAAGGAGAGTTTACCGTCTTCCTGGGTCCCCAGGTCCATAATTACATTCTCCGTACATACTGGATTACCACCTATGTGGTAATTTGTGGGCACTTTGTTTTATCCAAAAGGGATGACTATGCATTTGTTGGCATTCTGCTTGAGGGCATTGTTTTGACACCAGGTATCTGTCTCTGTAAGACCCTTCTGGAGGATGTCTGTGTCAGTCGTAGAGTCGATTATGGACCACAGTTAGCAGTCATCTGCAAACTTGGTCAGCCATACTCCTCCCATGCTTGCCTGTACCTCTGAGCAGTATCTACTGAACAGGAGGGGTCCCAAGACCAAGAAGTGTGGGATGCCACTTGTGACTGGTTTAGAGTCGGACATGGCACCCGCAACTCTGACCATGTGTGTTTGATCTGTGAGCCAGTTGGCCACCCATCCTGTGACATAGAGGTTAATGTTCAAGCTGGTAAGCTTGTCCGTGATGCCAGAGTGGGGAATGGTGTCAAAGGCCTTAGTGAGGTCCAGGTGGGCTATGTGGACTACTTTCACCTCCATCTATGTCCTTGGTAACTGTTTCAAAGAAGTCAACTAGGTTTAGGAGGCAGGATCTGCCTTTAACAAAGCCAAATTGGGTAGAGTCCAGTGTCCAGAGCTTCCCAATGTCTCTGTTTATGGGTTCCATGATAATTTGCTCCATAGCTTTGCAGACCAGGCTGAGTAGGCCTATAGGGCAATAGTTTCCAGGTTCTGTTGTGGCACCACCTTTGTGGAGCTGGATGACTGTTGCTGTATGCCATTCCTTGGGTACATAGCCTGTGGTAAAGTTGAGTCTGGACAGTGAATGTAGGTGAGGGTGTAGTTCCTTTTGGGGCTGGTGTAAGACACAGCCTGGGACACCATCTAGTCCCATTGATGCTGTGTTCTTAGCTTTGGAGAGGGCTGTTTTTACCTGCATGTCCATGAAGTCTGGGGCTCTGCATTCTTCTGGGATGGACACAGGCCCTTTTGCAGGTGAGGGGGGTGAAGTTTGCACTGAACTTGTCTGCCAGGATGTGGGCAATGTCAGTTGGTTCAGTGTATTTTTTGCCATTTTGCAGTAGCTGACAGCATATTTGAGAGTTGTCACCTAAATGTTTGGTATAGCTAACGAAGGCTTTGTGGTTGTTATTCTTAGATTTCTTGGTAATTTGTCTTTAGAAACTGGCGTTGGATTATTTTATAAGTGATCATTGTTTCTTCCTAATAATGATCAGTGATGCCTTTCCTTTTGTGAAGTTTGCTCTATTATGTGTTAGTTTCCTCCTTCTGTTGTATAGCTTATTTATGGGCAACAGCCACCAGATTGGTTTCTTCTTTTTGGAGGAGTGCGTCTTGGTTTTATTTGGGATGTCTTGATCCATGCATCCCTGTAGATGCTCATAGAATGCACTTGTAAATGATTCTGCAGATTGTATAGCATTATCCTATAGCAAGGGGGCTTTGGAACATTCCACTTTGGTCTTGAGAAGTGTGCAGTTTGCTTTTAAAAATTTCTTCACAGTGGTTTCCTTGACTGGGGGTGGGGGGTGGGATGTGGATGTCCAGTGTGATTACTTTATGGTCTGATACTACCAGCGAGGGGGTTATCTCTGGTGTGGAACACTGGTACCCCATGTTGGTGATGATCAGGTCCAGTATGTTGTCACCTCTAGTGGGTATGGTGACCAGCTGTTCCAGGGCGTTTGAGTTTTTAAACTCTAGGAAGCATTGGGCAAAGGACGTTGTACACGAGTAATTCTCCCAGTCAATGTTTGGGTAGTTGTAATCTCCTCATATAATGGTGTTTGGTAGGACCTTTATATTTTCCAGTGTTCTCAGGAATACTGAGTGAGGTTCCTGAGACAAGGTAGGTGATCTGTAGCAGGCTACAATCTGATAAGCAGCTTTGCCCAATGTTAGTTGCACTTGCATGGGCTCCAAGGCCTCATGCTGTGCCACTAACCTGAAGGTGTGGGTATCCATAAGGTAAATGGATACACCACTTCCTTTTGTATTTCACTCTGGGTTTTGGGGACGAAGATCAGAGGGATTATGAGTGTTTTACGTGGAGCATGTCCAACAGCTCTGTGTTTGACATAGCTTTGTATGTTAGGCAGAGATCACCTCTGAGTAGGCGATATGCGAGAGAGTACAGCTAGAGCATTTTGAGATGGTCTGTGTATGGCATGTATTTCAGGCCACTAATCCTCTTTGTGAGGTATTTCTGCAGGCTTTCCAGTTGTTGTAGATGTCTTATGAGGTACATAGCAAAAGGGGTGTTGTACTCTATTATGGATCTAGTGAGTGATGAGTAGAGGGGAACAATGTCCTCTTCTATTCTGCATGAGACACCTTTTGTGATGAGGTGTGCCATGTAGAAGTATTTCCTGACTACTGTGGGGATGTGATTATCACAGGTGTGTCCACTGTCCACCTGTGACTCAAGGTCTCTTATCACACTTTCAGTGTTAAGTATACTACCGCCTATGTTGTAGTGCATGGCTACAGAGTTTTTACCAAAGGGGATGACAATGCACTTTTTGGCATTGAGCTTGAGGCCATGGCTTTGACACCAGGCATCTGTCTCAGTGAGGACCTTTTGTAGGATGTCCACATCTTTAGTAGTTTCAATTATGGCTCCTAGTTTGCAGTCATATGGAAATTTCATTAGCCAGAGACCTTCCATGTTAACGTTTACTTCAGGGAAGTAGATACCAAACAAGACAGGACCCAGGACTGAACCCTGTGGTACTGCACTCATCACTGGTCAAAAGTCGTACTTGGAGTCTGCTACTTTCACAGTGTGTGTTCTGTCAGTGAGCCAGTTGGCAACCCATCTTGTGACATAGCAATTTATACCTAGTTTAGTGGGCTTATCTATAATTCCAGAGTGGGGGATGGTGTTGAAAGCTGTGGCAAGATCTGCATAGGCTGTGTGAACCACCTTACCCTTGTCTACGATTCTGGTGACTGCTTCAATGCCGTCTATCAGGTTTAGGAGACATGATCTGCCTTTTACAAACCCAACATGGTTGTGGTCCAGAGTTTGGAGATTACCAGTGTCATTTTTTATAAGTTATATGATGATACATTCCATGGCCTTGCAGAGCAAGCTCATCAGGCTAATGGGGCGCTAGTTCCTGGGGTCCGTGGTGGCTCCCCCCTTGTGTAATGGGATAATCATCGCTGTGCGCCATTCAGCAGGCACAAAGCTTGAGGTAAGGCTATGACTGAACATGGTATGTAGGTGTGGTGCTTGTTCGTTCTGTAGTTTGTGTAGAACACATCCTGGGATGTTATCTGGTCCCATGGATGCTGTGTTCCTGGCTTTGGAGAGTGTTTTTTACCTGTGCAGCCATGATGACAGCAACTTTGCAGTCTCCCATTATAGAGATGTGCTCTTTCATGGGTGAGAGGGGAGTAAAGTTAGCACTGATCCTATCTGCCAGGATGTTGGCAATATCAGTTGGGTCTGTATATTTAGTGCCATTGTGCTGTAACTCAGAGCAGATCTGAATGTTGTCATTAAGATTCTTGACATAGCTATAGAATCCTTTGTGGTTGTCTTTAGAATCAGTGTCGATTTTGTTTTCATAACTAGCTTTGGAGGATTTTATCAGGGATCACAGCTTCTTACTGATGTTGACCATGGAGCTCCTCCACTCATGGGATTTTACCCTTTTGCAACAGTTTCTTCCTTCTGTTGTGCAGTTTGTTTATGGCAGGGGAACACCAGATTGACTTCCTTTTCTTGGAGGATAGCGTCTTGGTTCTGTTTGGGATAGCACGATGCATGCAGTCATGTAAGTGCTTATAAAGTGCAATTGTGAAGGATTCATTAATCGTAACTGTATTGTTCATCTGCATGGGTGTCCTGCAGTTCAGCATTTCTGTCTTAAGAAGCATGAAGTTGGCTTTGGAGACATTTTTTTAACATGGTTTCCTTAATGGGGGTGTGGGTCCAGAATGTGGATATGTAGAGTATTTAGCTTATGGTCAGATGGGACCAATGAGGCAATGACTTCAGGTGTGGAACACCGGTCACGCAGGACAAACCAAACCCCGTAACCAACACAAATAACCACAAAGTGAGCTAAATGCTACTCATTGCCAGAAGTCTCAGCCTCCAGATGCACACGCTCGAGGAACTTCTCATTATGGAGAATATTGATATCTGTGCAGTAACAGAAACCTAGTTCAAGGCTCCAGACAGCACACCAGCACTACCAGGATACTACTCATTCCATACCTTCCAGCATCAGAACCTGAATCATAGCACATTGGGTGGGGATGCATCCATATTCATCAAGGATACCTACACCTCTCTCTACATGCTCTCTACAGGATATGTACCCATAGAATGTTGCACAGCAATGTTCTTCACACTCCACAGGGGTGGGGCCACAAAATCCCCTTGGCATTCATGCTCTATGAGCCTGACGAGTGTGTTCTGCAAGGCAATGGAGCTAATCATAATGGAAGTCAACAATACAGAGATTGGGAACCTTAACACAGTTGAGCACACCCAGTTTGGCTTTGTCAAATGTAGACCATGCCTCCTGAACTGGGAGGATTTATTTGACAGTTATCCAGGCTACAGATGATTGAAATGAGCTCAACACAGCCTACCTATACCTCGCTAAGGCCTTTGACACCATTCCCCAGTCAGGTATCATAGATGAACTCACCAACCTGGCCATGAATCCATACATCACAAGATGGATTGCAAACTGGCTCACAGATAGATCCCACACATTAAGATTTGCTGGCTACATGTCAGACTCTACACCGGTAACAACTGGTGTCCCCCAGGGTTCAGTCCTGATGTCACTCCTGTTTGGTATAGACTTCTCAAATGTACATGCCAACACAGGAGGGTTGTGGTTGACTAAGTTTGCTGGGAACTGTGAAGTGTTTGCCATAATAGATTCCCCGGAAGACAGACATATTCTCCAGAAGGGACTCTATGAGACAGATGTGTGGTGTCAGAATCATGGCCTCAAGCTCACTGTGGAGGAATGCAAAGTGATCCTCTTTGTTGAAAACAAAATACCCACAAACTACCACATAGGTGTTATCCCCTTAAAAATGACAAGGTGATAAGGGATCTGTGGACACAAGTAGATAGTCATCTTTCCTTTGACAACCATGTTGCCAAAGTGATTGGGAGATCCTATGTGGCCCACCTAATCAACAAAGAGTTTGCATCAGGATCCAAAGAGGTAGTGTTGGCACTCTACTCTTACGTCATCAGACCCATCATTGAGTACAGTGCACCATTTTGGATGTACTCGACTTAGCATATCCAGCAGCTGTAGAGACCATATGGGTACCTCACCAAGAGGATTACTGGCCTCAAACAGTTGTGTTATGCAACACAACTGGTAAAACTAAATCTGTTGTTCGTTAAGTACTGCCTACTCAGAGGCACACTCTGCCTAACATACAGAGCCATGTCCAACACATAACTGTTGAACATGCTCCATCTACAGATAACAACATTAAGTCGCCCTACACATTCCAGGGATATGGACCTCATCACAAAGATGAATACAACATGCTGGTGGGATAGAGTACCATCACAGACACTTGCCTTACTGTGGAACAGAGTCCCAATGTACATCAGACAGAACCCCTCGCTGACACTCTTCAATTGGAACCTTGATGAGTGGATGGGAAACAGACAATTCATGCCAGGCATCACATCAGCAGCCCCACTAGAAAGGGGCTTAGGGTACTAACTATTAGAACTAGGCTGTGGGAGACTACCCAATGGTGTGGTGAAAGCTGCACAACTTGCGTAGGCTGGATATATGCCTTCGTGGAGATAGTCTACTACATACATATGAACCTATGTGACAGGTACATGACTACACATAGTAGATGTGTACTTCATTGTACAGTCATGTTGCACAGCAGGCACATGGACCACATACACTGTAATGCTTACAGATACTGGTGGCTGTTATGTACAGTGGGAGAGATGTGCACCTCATGTCTTTCATGCCATTAGGATGTGTGCTGAGTGGGACAGTCCTGGATGGCTCCCTGTCATGGTCACCCTCTTACACACACCTCTGCCCATCCATCTTTGGCTTATTATACTGTGTTTTACATATATATATACATATATATATGTAGGTAAAACAGTATAATAAGCCAAAGATGGATGGGCAGAGATGTGTGTAAGAGGGTGACCATGACACAGGGAGGAGCCATCCACCACCCCACACACATCACATCCCAATGGCATGATGAAGACATGAGGTGCCCATCCTACAGCCACCATTTTCTGTAAGCATTATGTATTCTCCACGAAGGCATATATTAGTATGGCCAGAGTGTGCAGCTATCACCACCCATGGAGTTAGTTCCCTAGGCTTTTGTGTAGTAGAGCTGATGAAGTGATCCATGGTGTGACAGTTCAGTTTCACATACACTCATCAAGGCTCCTCAGGAAGAGTGTCAGTGAGGGACTCAACTTAATGTCGGTTGGGAGCCTGTTCCAAAGCAAGGGAAGTCTGTGAGTTAGTAATGTATCCCTCCAACATGTTCTATTTAATGTTGTGATGATGATATCCCTAGAGCATGTGGTACAGTGAGCTTGGGTTTACTTCAGATAGCACATGTACATCAGTTCTGCATTGGACATGGACCTGTCTGTTGGGCAGAGATCTCCTGAGTAGACAGTATGCAACAGAGTACAGATTTAGTTAAATTCAGTCTTGTTGCATGGGGCAACTGTTTGAGGCCAGTAATCCTCTTGTTGAGGTACTTCAGTGGTCTTTCCAGCTGCTGAAGGTGCCTAGTCAGATTCATCGCAAGTGTATTGTGGTACTCTCTGACGGGTCTGATGACTGATGAGTAGAGGGAACCTCCTCTGACCTACATGCAAAGACCTTGGCAGTTTGTGGGAACACATAGCATGATTTTCTAACCACTTTGTGAATGTGTTTCTGGAAGTAGAGATGACTATCCACATGTGTCCATAGATCCCTTATTATCACCTCCATATTTAGGGTGTTGGCACCTATGTGGTATTTGTATGACTGTAGCTCGAGGCCATAATTTTGACACCACATCTGTCTGACTGAGACCCTTTTTAAGGATGTCTCTGTTGTCCCAAATATTCATTATGACAACTTTTTTGCAGTCATCCACAAACTTTGCTAAACACAGCCCTCGTGTGTTTGACTGTATTTCTGAAAAGTATACACCAGACAGGAGGGGCCCCAGGACTGAGCCATGGGGGACAGCAGTTGTTACCAGCTTGAACAGGAGACCACAATTCTTACCTTTTGGGATCTATCTGTGCCCCAGTTGGCAATCCATCAGATGACATACATATTCATGCACAGGTTTTTGATTTTGTGGATACGACATGTGTCTGGGATGCTGGAAAAGGGCTTTTCAAGGTCTATGTGTGACGTGTGTAGCTCATTTCATTGATGTATGTCCTGGGTGACTGCTTTGAAAACAGTCTAGCAGGTTTGGGAACCATGATCTGCCCCTGACCAAACCAAAATGGGTAGGGTTGGGTGTTTGTAGGCTCCCAATAGCTCTGTTTATGAGTTCCATCATGATGGGCTCCATGGCCTTGCAGATCAGGCTTTATAGGCTTATAAGACAATAGTTCCCATGGTCTGTTGTGCACCAACACTTGTGGAGTGTGCCAAACGTTGCTGTAACCCATTCAACAATTTCATATCCTGTACAAAGGGTGAGTCTCAACAGACTGTTCAGGTGCAGGGTCTGTTTGTTTTGGAGTTCACATATGACACAGCTAGGGAAACCATGTCATCCCATAGACACCATGTTTTTCGGTTTGGAAAGAGCTGTTTAACCATTGTATATGTGATTTCTGGGTTTTCACAATCTCCAGGTATGATAATGGGTCCTTTTGTCAGTGAGAGGGGGGTAAATATGTATGAACCTGTCTGACAAGATGTTGGCAATGTCAGTCATGTACATGTATTCATATACAGTTTGCACTGACTCAGAACATGTATGAGTTTGCATTGATATTTATGACATAGCGAAAGAAAGCTTTATGGTTCTCTATAGACTCTTTGACAATATTTTGTGCCAGAACATGGATTAGATAATGTTAGGAGTGCTCATTGTTTATTGATGATACTGATCGGAGATTTATTGATCTTCTTTGAATTTTCACTTTCTTTGAACAACTTAAGTACTTGTAGTACATAGTTTGATTATGACAGGAGTCCAATATATTATATGGGTCTGTTTTCATATAACTGTGTGCACAAGGCAGGATTGGAGAATAGTGACAAGTTTCTGGGGTAAGAACTGCAACTGCCAGATATGTGTGGCCCACTGCTGTACTCAGACATGGCCTAAGTGTGTGAGCATGGCCAGTATGACCTTTCAGTATGTTGCTGACTGAAATTTTCTAAATTTGTTTAAGTGTGTGAGCATGCCCAGTATGGACATATATACTATATGTGTGTGAAAAATCAAGTTTTTTTTACTTCAGGGCTCACCTTTGTGTTGTACATCGACATGAAGCATGCTGTGCCTGCAGGGCTTCCATGAGTCACTTTGCATAGACTTATCAACATTTCTACATACAGGGGGGACAGCTATTATTTGTACATTTCTACCCAGGGGGCACACCTGATTGTTACTGTGGGCCTACATAGGATGAGGGGTTCACCTGACACTTATACATATTTGCTAGGCCTGCACTGCTATGTCAGGTACTCCATTTCAGTCTGTACTGTTGCCTATCGTACTGGCTTGAGGCATACTACTGTACTACAGATCTTAGCTTCCAATTTCATGTATATTAGTTTGTGACTTCATAGCCTACCCAATCCACATCACACTGCTTGGCCTGCTGTTATCTGTCTGCATAGGCCTGGAGGGAAGTTACTCATATGCCTCTTCAGAGGGCATGATACAGCATTTGGTTGTGTTTGCATTAGTCTACAATTGTCCTGCTGTGTCTGTGCCAGTGAAATTCTGTCATGGCTTAGTGGTTCAGTACTGTGACTATAGTGCACAGTATCCTGAGTTTGAGCCCTGTCACTGCTTTTTATTTTCCTGCTGGGCAGACCAGATTGCTTAAGGAACAGTAAAGCAGGTGTGAGTGTGTTTACCTGACTTTGCTCAACTTTGCCCAACCTTGTCCGACTTTGCCCAACATTGCCCAACATTGCTCAACATTGCCCAACTTTGCGCTAGTTAGCGTGGTGTGCAGCTCAGCGCAGTTATGTTTAAATATGCTAAATAGTGGTAAAATGTGCTTAGCACTGCTTTATATTGCTGAAAATAGAGCAATCATGCCTCAGGTGATTCTGCAGGGCTGCCTATGTCAGATGCACATAGTACACTCCCTATACATGTTTGAAAACAGGTAGTATCAAGTTAGGCATCCCTTTTATTGTATGTGTGAGTCAGAGAGCGGTGTAATTTCCAGGGTTCCTACTGAGTCAGTGTATGTGCTATGTGTTGCCTCTTTGCCAAGGCCAAGGCATACTGGGCACGCCTTCTTCTGCATACTGGGGCAGGCTCAGGTTGTTCCTCCTCCGAGTCACGCTTTGCCTGTGCAGGCCTTGGCAATGGTGGGGGGCTGTTTGGCCCTGCCCCATGCTGTTCCTGCTGCAGCTGTTTTCACAGGATCATATTGTGTAGCATGGCACATACCATGACAATTTGGGTACAGGTAGTTGGTGAGTACTGCAAGGCTCCACCAGATGTGTCCAGGCACCGGAACTGTGACTTGAGCATCCCAAACACACGCTCAATAATGTTTCTTGTTTGTGCGCGTGCCTCATTATGGAGTTCTTGTTCGGGTGTGTGTGCATTTCTGATGGGTGTCATCAGCCACGGCTCCAGTGCGTATCCAGCATCCCCCACTAGGTGACCGTCAGGGATGTCCCCATTGGCAAATCTCTGGTGCAGCTGCATCAGATTCCAGATGTGGGAATCATGATAGCTTCCAGGGCAGCCAGCACACATATTCATTATTATGCCCTGGACATTGCACACGACCTGGCAGTTGATGGAGGGGAAGCCCTTGTGGTTGATGTAGACCCTACCCCGCTCACCGGGTGGTGCTTTGATGTGTATGTGCGTGCAGTCTATTGCACCCACTACCTCAGGGTATTCTGCTATTTGGTGGAAAAGGCACATATTGCTGGCCAATGCCTCATGGGAATTGGGGAAATATACATGGTCACCGACATGTGCTGAATGGCATCCAGGAACTGGTGCAGTACCCTGGATGCTGATGCCAATGAAACCCCCATCATATCACCAGTTGGTTTCTGGAAGGTACCTGTAGCTAGTATTCATAGGCCAACACATACCCTGGTATCCACTGGGATGGGTTCCCCTCTGTTGGTTCTGTGTGTGAGGCGTGGCCGGCACAGCTCAACAATTTTCTGCAGGAGGTCTCTGTCCACTCTATAGCGCTCCACTATCTCCATCTCATGTAGCCCTGGTAGGTTACCCTGGGTCTGTAGACTCTTCTCTGTCTCCTCACTGTGGGTTGCTCAGCAGCATTCACAACATCACCACCCTCAGCATCTTGCACATGTTGGTTTATGATAGCAATAGCAGCCCCTAACATTTTGTCTGACTTAAGCTTTTTAAGTTTTCACTCTTTGTATACTGCAGTGTTCTTGGGAAAAAACAGGGTAGACTGCTGTTTGCAGAGTTTAAAGTGCTGGGGTGGGCTGGGCTAGTCTACTGCCTGTGTAATTGGCTGATTCTGATATATTTCACCTGGCAGCTCTGCTAGTTCTCCTTGGTTAACTTCCTACTACTTCTTTTCCTTCCTTTTCCCTTTCTGTTTCCACAAAGGGCAGTGCCGCGCATACACAGTGTAAGCACGTTTGCAAGAAATTTCAGATATATCCATGGTGTACACCTTTGATTTCTTGTTTTCAGCTAGGACAACTGTAGACATGCCTCTTGCAATCCTGAGCAACTCAGGGCAAACACAAGCCACTGTGCTCCAATAAGCTTACAGTCTTTCAGACATACCCCCTCATGATGTCACCTATCTTCTACTCTACTACTCCCCTACTCCTACACTTACACTCTAGGGACATGGCTCACATGCCGGGGAAAATTGGGATTCACTATCCTTATCCTCATTTGCATAGGATTGCCTACTAATGCTTGGTTACATCTCTCACACTGAGCTTCCCCCCCTTAGCAACCACTACTCAGTGGCCATGTTGTTTTCAGCCTGCCATTCACCTGCATGGCAGAACAATCTTTTTAGTGAAAATGCCCATTTTTGGCTATTTTTCAATTTTTTTCATTTTATTTAAAGCGCCGCACATTTGCGCGGCGCTGCGCTACACTTAAACTTTGGAGATTGGGAGAAAAATGGATTTTAAGGATTTACAACATTTGCAAATGCCAATGGCCTTATATTTGACCATTGGCATGCTTCCTCAACTAGATGCATCCTTTATTTGAAGCTGTCATAGCTCCGTTTAGCTATTTGCAGAACTGTACTCCGTTACCAACGGAGTACATTTCTGCAAATAACACTACTCTTACACGGACAGGTTAGTGTTTCCTGGATCGCAAATTTACCTCATTTGCATAGCTTTCAGCAGCAAATGAGATAATTTGTATACCATAACACTGTCCGTGCAAGAGTAGCTTTAGAAGCTCTCATGCATGCCCCTGCCGGCTGTTGCTGGATTGCTCTGTAGACATATTGGCTGTCTGCCATCTTACACTAATCTTAGACTCCATGCAAGCCTTCGTAAATCCAGCCCATAAACTAAACTGTGATAGCAATGCAAATACATTGAATGTCAACACTCACTGTTAACACCATTAAAGTATTTTTTTACGCTGCTATGTCCCCCGACAGCACCCAGATGGGAGGACCTACAGCCTCTGCAACCTATACAAAGTCTGAGATATTCAACACATCACAGCCTTGGACATCGTGTATGTCCCCTTATTCACTCTTACTGTCTAGCAGTTATGGGGATCACAGTTATGGTTCTTAAAATTTCAGCAGACTCCCAAATTTACCAAGTTGGATCACTTTCCCCATGGAATATCTCACCACTATAAAACCTCAGGATGCAGGTGTAATGCTACCACCACTATAAAACCTCAGGATGCGGGTATAACGCTACCGCCACCATCAAATTTCCCACTTTACAACAGTAGTAACGTCTGCAATTGCTTGAATAGGATTGATGGTGGGTAAATAAGGAATCCAAATCAACAATCCTTCAGGCAAATATGGTGAGTACTCATATTTCAGAGCTATCTTTTGGAGTGGGACCACCCAATGGGGAATGATTCTCCAAGCAGTAGAGAATAAACAGTGCAATTATTCACTGTAAACCTGTAGAGAGGTACTTGACCTAGCAGCCCTACATAAGAGACTTGATATAAGCAGGGTGACTGGAATTATACCTGCAATTGTTCTAGAATTTCTGTAATATTTACCCCATTCTCCTCAAAAAAAATCTATATTTTTAAATAACATATGATAATGAGTTACTGGTGGACATTACAGAAACTGCTTAGATGTTTAATTAAACCTAATGAAAGAGAGCAACAGTTCAACAAAATGTTACAGCATATTGTAAAAAGCCACAGTAAGTCAGTTTTCAAATTATTTACCTTAAGCTCGTTTTCATCACCCTTAACTGCATGCTACAGTTCTTGACCAGATTAACTCTGAGAGAGAGAAAAAAAAAACAGATAAACAGATTTTCAATAACAGAAAAAATTAACAGGTATGAGAAAAGGTGAATATCTGCATTCCTTGATAAGTCAGTGAAAACAAAACATTTATATGTATGGCTTTGAGGTATTCCCTACTATAAATGCTTTAACCTGTAAAGATTTAATTTTAAATATATGACATTTAGATGATCTGGTTGTTTAAAATGATGAATATGAAGGAAATCATAACAACCTGTAAATAGTGACTCCATATATGTTTAAATGGCCAAAATGCATGCTCATGAACACAGAACACACACATCAGTTCTTTTACTATTGGTAATTTTTAAGACAGCTGTGTTTTTATTATTTTTATACATTTTTGGTCACGTCCTCTAAGATGTCCTTCTGTATCACTGTTGCAGTATTCTAAATAGAAGAGATGCCACACCCAGGGCAGCCCGACGCTGGGCCAGTATGCAAAACCATAAAAAAGATCTTGTATGTGCTGTACGTCACATTTATGATTCCTACCACAGAACATAGAGGATAAAAGGGCTGTATTGATGCAACTACCATGAACCTCCTTGCCGCCAGTTCAAATGCCATTTTTGACAGTTGGTCTCTATGCCTTACTGCTGTACTGAATATTTAGCAACACCAGATAAACGCTCCATTTTTAAAAATTTTTTTTTTAAATTTTCTTGGTCTTATATTTTATTTTACTACTTAGAGTTCATGTCATCCAAGAGAGGAAAATGTCATGTGGGTGGCAATTTCCCCATAATGATCATCACAAACCGTGTCTTTTTTGTCTGGGTGTTTCCTACAACCATACCTCTTGTATTATCTATAAGACATTTGTGCCTAAGACACTTAGAAGCCATTTGTCTTTCCTGGCCATTTATCCTGAGTACCAATAGCTTAAACAGTTAGCCCAGGGTACCATGGCAGAATCCTTTAACACCATTCCTCTGCCATGACCCCACCAGAGGCTGGCATGGCTCCGTGGTTCTGCATGTCCTCTGAGGCTTTGCAGGCGTCTACTCTGTATTTCAAGGGGAAACTGCTGTTGATTATCTTGGAGGGTTCTAGAGAGATTCCGCAGATATTGGTCAGGGAGGAAGTTCCGGTTTCTCTTATCGAATCTCACCAAGGGTCAGAACCTCCGATATTTGTAAGGGTTGATGTCCTTTCTAAAAAAAGAAAAAAACTGAACCACAAAGGGAATGGCAAGGGTTTACTCAGGGCTTGTTTTCTGCCTTAATGGCCCTAGAGCCTCCTTAAGGAGTTTTAGTACCCTCTCCTCCTTGGACCTCTACCTCTTCTAAATGGCTTAGGGAACCAGATTCCTCTGATGAGGATTCAGTGTCTGGTGAGGGGCATTTGCCGTATTCTTCATAGATTCCTTTGGCTTATGGTTCTGATGAAGAGGAGTATGTTAACCCCGAGTATCCTTTCAAGGAATTGTCCTTTGGGGACACAATTGCTAGGATGACAGAATTCTTTAAGTGGATTCTTCTCAAGTGTCAATATTCAGAGTAGATACTATGAGTTCAGGTGGATACTCCTAAACCATCAACAGTTCCTCCTGTGTTGGTTGCCTTGTTAGATACTTTCATTGCTGCTTCCAAGTCTCTGGATTCTCAGCCTCCTGTTCTTAAGAAACTTGATAGGATTGCCAATTTTTATTTAAATGTCCTTCTGCTGATCCTGCTGTGGTGTCAGTCTCTTCTGACAAACTTTCTAAACTTTTGCCTTTCCAAACGTTTCCCTTCTGATGAAGATAGTAGGGTAATGGACAAGATTGATAAGTAAGTTTACACTTCTTCTACTTTGGCCTTTAGCGCTATTAATTACCAGACCCACATGACCAGGTACGCTCTGGCCTTGATTGCTCAGGCTTGTCAGGTTATCTCTGACCTTCCTGATTCTGAAGGCAAATCCTCTGCCTTATATCTTTTTTAGGTTCTGCTTCACCACACACATTAAGTGTAGCGATAATGCTGCTGATGCTTCTTCTATGATTACAGTTTATGGGACCGTCATAAGGCATTATTCTTGGCTTCATCTCCAGTCTCACCCTGAGGACATTAAGGCCAAGTTGTTGGATGATCCTTTGGATAATAAACATCTTTTTGGGGCTGCTGCTTGTTTTAAGTTTCTTCAAGAGAAAGGCAAAGCCTTGCAAGACCTTAAACATATTTTTGTCTCTCCTGTCCCTAAGTTCCAGAGGAATTATCCATCTAGCATCACAAAACGACACAGATAGAAAGGTATTAAATAACGACCATGGCGAGTAGAAGAGACCCAAACTTAAATATAAAATTTACAAAAACCAATACAATCTCCAGCACCTAAAAAGGCCTTTCAAGAGTCAAAAAGCACAACACCAGCAAACAATTAAATACATCATTGCATTAAAAAATCCACCAATAAAAATGATTCAATTAAACAATCAAATAAAAAAAATCAAGTAAAATAAAGCAATTCAGTTCAAGAACCCTATACTTTATAGAAACCCTTTCCAATTGCATTCTAAATTTAGGCCATTAGGGGTCAGAGTACCATATTTCAAAATAAATACACTCTCTTTGAAAAGTAGCTTCTATTTTAAATCACTATCCATAGAAACTTTTACCTTTTCTAATATGGTACCCTGAAGAAGTTTTTCATTCCCATTATGGCACAAAGAAAAGTGCTTGACAACTGAATTTTCCATCCTTTGGTTTCTTATGTCCCTCCGATGTTCTAAAAGCTAGTTCTAAATGCTCTTTTTGTAAATGCTCTTTTTGTTTCTATGTAGAAAAGATTACATGGGCACTTCAGGGCATATACCACCCCTTCTGTGCTATAAATATATAACTCCTCAGGTGTATAAATCACATTATTAATTCTGTCAAAAAACTGAAGTACATGTGTACAACCAGAACAATGCTTACAAGGAGTGATACTAACTTCTCCCACACCCATGTTCTTATATGGAACCCATGTGGTATAATAACTATGAACCAACACGTCCTTCACATTACAGTCTCTCTTATAAGAAAAACATAATTTATCAGGGAGCAACCCAACTAAACTCATATCTTTAAATAAAAAATCCCAATAATATTTCACAATATTAGAAAAACTATCAGCAAAAATAGTATACGCTGTAATAAACTACATGATTTTATTTTCTTTATTTCCAGGTCCACCTCTAATGTTACTATACCGTTTATTATTTCTGGCCATATCATGTCTATCATCCTAGCTGATTAGTGGTTGCTTTATAATATGCATCTTGAATACAAGCGCTATCATAGCCCCATTGTTTAAATTGATCACACGTCTTTTTAAACTCGACCTCAAGAACCTTTTGTTCATTACAAAGTCTTTTTATATAGAGTAATTCTCCATAAGGTAAAAATCTCATCAAATGGGGGGTGACAGCTCCCACCATGCAAAAAGTGGTTGCCGTCCTCAAATTTCCTATGTATTCTAGTTTTCACCCCCACATTTACAACACCTTCCAATTCTAGATCTAAAAAGATGACCTTCCTACCTCTTTGTACTCCATCAAAACATAAACCAAACTAATTATTATATAAATCACCTAAAAAGTCATTAACCTTGACATCCCCCATCATAGAAAAAATATTAAATCATCACTGTAGCTATAGTATCAAACAACGTAGGTTTTATAAAACCCAATATGATGACAAAATTGTAACTCAAAAAAAAAACATAAGTAGGTTGGCATACATGGGGGCAAAAGATGCCCCCATGGCTGTGCCCTTCACTTGCCTATAAATTCTACCAGTAAACTGAAAAAAATTATTAGTTAAAACAAAACCATATCTAACAGAAAAACTAGACAAGGGACTGTCTCCTAAGAAATATCTCAAGGACTTCATACCCCATTCACGACGTATATTAATGTAAAGGCTACAAACATCCATCACTAGCCAGAATTTCCCTGTTGACCAATTTATTGTTTTTATCTTTTCCAAAAAATCAAAACTGTCACATATATAAGAATCTAATCTTTCTATATAAGGTAATAAATAATGATGCAACAACAAGCCCATGTTATTCAAAAAAATAGTTACTGGCTGAAAATATGGGCCTCCCTGGAAGTGGAAATTTCACCAGTGTACAGCCAGTAATAGAAAGTTTCTTTTCAACATCCACTTTAGACAGGTAACCCAGTCTATAACCTTTTTGTATTAACTCAATAAAAATAGCCTTTGCTTGATTATATTCAGACACATTTACAACCTTGTATGTATCAGTATCATTCAGATGTTCATAACAGATTTTTTCATACTGTAAATAATGCATTATTACCACAATTTTATTCCCCTTGTCTGATGGCTTTATTACTAACTCATGCCATTGGTTTAAGTTCTTCACAGCCAACCATTCACATTTAGTTAAGTTATATTTCACCTCATATTTTTTCTTTTCAAAATCCTTAAAATTTTTTTTCTGTTGCATAATTCAACATAGCTGAGAACATTTTTATACTTTCATGCATAAATGATGGAATAGAGGCACTTTTATATAAATTGCCATCAGTATTCAATAGACAGTATGAATTCACTGAATTATCTTCCAAAGAAGAATCACAAAAAAAAAAAAAAAAAAAAAAAACATTTCATTACTGTCATGCAGCAGTTAGCGTTGTCACCTCACAGCAAGAGGCTCTCCGGTTCGATTCTCGGCTGGAGAGTCTTCTGTGTGGAGTCTGCATGTCCTCCCTGCAATCAACTGAAATTTAAAAGACATGTAGGTAGGTGCATGTGTGTGCCTTCTCTGAAGGTTGGGTGCTGGGCTGGCAACTCGACACCTTAAAAATCATTGCCAATCATAAGTGGGCCGGAGACCCACTGTAGCGACCCCTAACCGGGAATAGCCAAAATACATTTATTGCTGTCATCGAAAAATGCGTTATGCAAATTTCCCTCTAACATGCCCCCTTCTGGATGAGATTCCACATTACAATGAGAAAAATAAAACAATAGGTGTAACTTTCTAATAAAACAAAAAATATTTATTTTGATCTTTTGTAACACTGGTAAAACAGTAGATACAAACTTCAGTCATTAATTTATGACAGAATATTGAATATCAGTCAATTCCAGCCCAGATAAATTCAAAACCAGGCCAACAGAAGCATTATCAAAATTACTTTGAGAAACAGAAACAAAAGAATGAATATCAGCACCATTTTCTTCTCTTATCACGTTCCTGAAACTGCCTTTCTCTCATTTGTTCTGCATGCCGTCTTTTTCGTGGTGTATCATCCCTTCCTCATTCTTCACAAAAATTTCAGTCAAAATATGAAGGTTGTCGAGCCCGTGGCAAAGGGGGATAAGCCATATCTTCCCCTGATGAGCTCACAGCCTCAGAGGAAGCAAAAGACACCCTGCATTGTCTTAGTTTCCTGACTAAAAGAGTGATCACCCTTTGCCGTCTCTTTTTAGTCACATCAGCCTGAAAGACAAACCATTACTATAATCATTAATGTCCCTTTTTAACCTTTTCATTTTCACTTCTGTCAGTTCTTTGGAAAAGTCCTTCAAACTGTTATTAATATCATCTAAGGCTTGTTCAAAGCGGGGTAGAGGCATTTGGCTAGTAAGAGTGGTACAAACAGAGGAAATCTCCCTAAGCACACATTGTTTTAGTAGATCCCATTCAGTCAGAATGTTGACCCACTCAATCAAACAACGATGTGCTGCTGCTTTTCAGTGTCTCATATTGTTTATCTTCAGCATTAGCTGGGTCAAAAGGTGTTGAAGGTTTTTTTATACACCCTTAGACCCCTTGGTGTTATGTTTAATTCATTGTATCTTTTTAAACTAGCCAAATTATAAAACACTGAGGTTTCTTTATGCAATACATACTCCAGTCTATCTAAAGCCATTCTTACCTCAGCAGAAAGATGTTCATCTGGTCTCTATCCCACTGATGCAAATGGATCCATAATTCTCAAATTATGACCATCTTCCAAAAGTCTTTCCCAGGCATGTAAAGGGACACTATTTCTATAGTTACTTTCCCGATCTGTAACTCATTCTGCAGACTGCAGCATATACTGTTCCATAGTTCTCTGTGTGGCATCAACACCCTCATCTCGAAAAATACAAGGTATATTAAGCGAAGGGTCACTGGCCATAAAATCTAATATCACAAAATGACACAGATAGAAAGGTATTAAATAACAACCAAGGCCAGTAGAAGAGACCCAAACTTTAATATAAAATGTACAAAAAACAATACAAGCTCCAGTGCCTTGGCCAAAAAGGCCTTTCAAGAGTCAAAAAGCACACCACCAGCAAACAATTAAATACATCACTGCATTAAAAAATCCACCAATAAAAATGATTCAGTTAAACAATCAAATAAAAAAAACAATCAAGTAAAATAAAGCAATTCAGTTCAAGAACCCTATACTTTATAGAAACACTTTCCAATTGCATTCTAAATTTAGGCTATTAGGGGTCAGAGTACCATATTTCAAAATAAATAAACTCTCTTTAAAAAGTAGCTTCTGTTTTAAATCACTATCCATAAAAACTTTTACCTTTTCTAATATGTTACCCTGATGAAGAATTATCCTTCTAGGTCTGATTTTGTTCACAATCAATCCCACCAAGCCTCTAAAGGTAGGAAGGGTGGGAGGCAGGCCCACTCTGCTAAGGTTTCTAAGATTTCTGTGGCCCAGAAGCCTCTTTTATCTGATAAGCCTGCTTCTCTTTGACAATTCAACCCTCCCTTCTCTTAGACCAGGTTCCTTTGTCCCTTCGGCTCTCCCTTTGTCTTCCAAATTGGCATCTCATCACTTGCAGACTCTTGAGTTCTTTCTATGAGCCGTCAGGGTTACTCTGTGGTATGGAAATCTTTCCCTTCTTTTTCAAGGATTCCTCAACCTCCTCTAGAGCAATTCCTTCATTTCCCAGATGTTCTAGATTACCTGTTGAACTAAGGAACCATTCAATATGTCCCTTTTTATTCCAGGATTTTCATGGTTCCTCGAAAGGAGGGCACTTGGTGACCTATTTTGGATCTCTCATGGCTCAACACCTTTCTCGAGATCCCATCTTTTAGGATGCTTACTCTTCAAACTCTATTTCGTCTTTTATTACTCCAGGATTTTCTGGTGCTTTTGAATCTAAAAGATTCTTACCTTCATATCCCTATTCATCCTCTCTTCAGGAAGTTCTTACACTCATTTTCTGTTCTCTGCTTTGCCCTTTGGCTTCTCTACTGCCCCAAAGGTATTCACAAACTGCATGGCTCTTGTGAATGCCTTCTGTAGGCTCCAAAGCATTCAGATTTTTTCTTATCTAGATATCCTGCTGCTTCAGGTGTCTTCTTCCAGTCGATTGTTACAGGATCTGCTGTTCACCATCTCTCTTCTTCAAAGTCTGGGGTTTACTGTCAACTTCCAAAAGTCTGTTCTAACTCCCTCTCATGATCATGTGCATCTGGGATGCAAAATTCAGATGGTTCCATTGTTGGCCTGACTGCCATGTCAGTCAGCAAGTTTCTTCTGGCCCGGGGATTCATGGCCTCTTCCATTCCAATGGTCCCTCTTGCCAAACTGCATATGCAGAAGCTTCAGTGGCATCAAGTCAGTTTGCCTACAACACTGCTACCCTCTGGATTTCAGTGTACCTCTCTTCCTTGTCTCAAGAAGGAATTCAAGTAGTGGATTCAACAGTTTGTTCTCAACCCAGGCTGGCCCTTTCAGCTTCCAGTCCCTGTTCACTGATGCCTCAGACATGGGGTGGGAGGCTTCTCTTGGTCACCTGAAAGTTCAGGGTCTTTGACCTCTCCATCAGAAATCAGAACATATCAACATCAAATGGATGAGACCTCTGATTCTGGTCCTTCAGGCTGTTTACCTCATGTTCTGTCCAGGCCCCTTAAAGGTGTATGAATACAACACTACAGTGATGTCATATGTCAACATGGGGGGGGGGGGGCACAAAATCTTACCTCCTCTGCAGGATGGTGCTTCAGCCTTGGGAAGTGGCACTCAGTTATCAGTTAACTCTTCAGGCAGTATACATTCCTTTAGAGCACAATGTATTGGGAGACTCTCTGAGCAGGTCCAAAACACAGGCTCACGAATGGATGCTTCACAGAGATGGTTTTCTGGACATTGTCCATCGGTGGGGTATTCCTCAGGTAGATCTTTTCACCTCTCCTCTGAACAGGCAGCTTCCTCTTCAGTTCCAGAGTGCCATGCCATCTGACGTGGAAGATGGAAGCCCTTAACTTTCCTTGGAAGGGGATATTTCTTTATGGATTCCATTCTCTTCCTCTACTTCCAAGACTCCTACAGAAGATTCATCTGTACTCCCCAAAAATCTTGCTAGTGACTCCCTTTTAGCTGAGACAGCACTGGTTCCCTATCTTAATGCATCTGGCCAGGGGCACTCATCACAAGATACCTCACCAGTTGGATCTCCTCAGACAGGACAAGGGGTCTCTCATCCATCTCCACTTGTCCACTCTGCAACTGCCATTGTGGGTGATAGGGTTTTGATCCTTTTCAGGCACCTCTTTTCTGAGGATGTGCTCGGGGTTTTACAGGAGGCAAGGAAACCCTCAACTAGAAAATCTTATATGTCCAAATGGAAAAGATTTTCAGTCTGGTGCCATGCTCGTAACTATGGCCCTTTTTTCAGTGGGGTCCATCTGGCCCGCTCTTATTTGTGTGAGTTGCTCCAGTCTGGCTTGGCCTGTTCTTCTGTGAAGGCCTATTTGACAACTACAGCTATTTCTGCTTGTGTGCTCCTGGATCCTCCTTTGACTTCTCTTTCTGAGGTCAAATGATTTCTTAAAAGTGTCCTGCATATTAGGACTCCAAGAAAACCTATTCCTCCTCCTCCTTAGGACCTTAATTTTGTTTTGAAAAAAATTGACTCAGGCTCCTTTTGAGTCTGCAGATTCTGCTTCTTTACATTATTGTACCTGGAAGACTTCTTTGTTGGTGGCTCTTACTTTTCCTCAAAGGGCTTCTGAGCTCCAAGCCCTTATGGCCATTCTTCCTCCCCCCCCCCCCCCCACAGGGACAGGATGTCCCTTCGTACTAATCCTTCCTTTATGCCCAAGGTAGTAGTAAATGAGTTGTCCTTGAATCAGTTGTTACTACTCCCTTCCTTTTTCTCTTCTCCTCAGTTTGGTAGTGAAAGGGTCCTGTATACCTTGGATTTGCACAGACCATTCAGGTACTATTTGGATAAAACTAGGACTAAGTCTGATCAGCTTTTTGTTTCCTTTATCCCAGGTATTTGGGTTTGGCTGTTTCTAAGCAAACCATCTCTTCCTGGATATCTAAGGCCATTTCCTTTTATTATTTTTTTGGGTGTATATTACGTTATCAAATCTTTAAAAGTTTGAACGTCATATGGTCGAAGCCATATAATCGAACTTTTAAAAAGTTCGAAAAGCAAAAAAAAAAATAAACAACAGAAAAAACCTACCTGACTGTTATAAGCAGGGGGGGGGGCAAGCACCCCTGCACCCCCACACCACCCACTCTTTAAATATACCAACTCTGAGATCCCACTACAGTGCAGGAAAGGGAAATCTTCAAATTCCATACTGTACAGAGATCTCCGTTGAAATGTTTGATCTTTTAAAAGTTCGATCATATGGTGTCGACCATATGACCTTTGAACTTTTGAAAGTTCGATAACATAATATACATCCTTTTTTTCATGGCAAATCTGTATACTTCTGTTAAAGCTCATTCCACTAGGGCTGTTGTCTGTTCTGGTACCTTCTTCAAAGGGTTGGATACAAATTCCATCCTTTAAGCTGCTACTTGATCTTTAGTGTATACCTTTACATAGCATTATAAGTTGGACATGGTTTCTAGAGCAAGAGGACATTTTGCTGAAACCATTTTATGTGGGTTTGTTGAGGGGTCATCTCAGCCTTCCACCTCCCATTCTGTTTTTTGAGCGTTTTTTGCTCTTTCTTTTTTGTAGAATACTTCAGCAGTGACATAAAAAGACATAATACAGTTGTGTAAAATCGGTTTACCTTCATATTGTCGGAAATGACAATATCGATCGCGCATTTGGGCGAACCAAATGTGTGAATTTCAAACTTTGACATTCTCAAAAGTTTGAAAATCAGCAAATTGAACAGCTGATTCGCTGATTTTTTAACTAAAATGTTGAAGACACATCGTAATGCAGGGGGCAAGCCCCCCTGCATCCCCCACATTCCCCTACTTTAATATACTAACTGCGAGATCACACTACAGTGGGGAAAGGGATCATTTCCCGATCCCCGGTATAGTGCAATCCGCACCCACAATGTCGAATTTGCAATGAGCGAATGCCAATGTGCATTCGCCCATTGCACATTCGGACAATTTGTTTTCAAGGTTTTTCCACTTTGAAAACCTCCTTTCGCACAAAGTGGATTTGCAAAAGTGCATAACACACTTATGAAGGTAAACCTGTAAAATCTTACCATAACAGCGGATGTTCTTCTCTTCACTGTTGCAGTATTAGCTCCCTCATTCCAACTATCTCTTGCTTAGTCTGCATTTTTTCCTTCTGGATATGGATGGACTCCTTTGTCCTATAGTGACTGTTCAGTTCTGGGGCAATTCAGTTCTGGGTAACTGTGTCTATATGTCCTTTTTATGCCCTGTGTTCTGTGTGGGTTACATAAATGTGACATATGGCACATACAAGATGTTTTTTAAGCTTTTGCATACTGGCCGAGTGTCGGGCTGCCCTGGGTGGG
Source organism: Protopterus annectens (assembly GCF_019279795.1). Taxonomy (NCBI): domain Eukaryota; kingdom Metazoa; phylum Chordata; order Ceratodontiformes; family Protopteridae; genus Protopterus; species Protopterus annectens. Next base: position 397,430,273 of record NC_056751.1, on the reverse strand, counting down.
GCATCCCTTCTACGCAGAATACTGCAACAGTGCAGAGAAAGACATCTACTGTTATGATAAGATTTTACACAACTGTACTTTCTTTGCATTTACAATTGTCTAGAATAAAATTTTACTGCTAAATGAACTAGTGGGAGTGGGGGTAAGAGTGAGATGTGCACTTGGCCCCTAACAAGTCACAAACATGGTAATTTTTATGAGGTTTGTGTGGTAATGTGCATGCTTCAGGAGAAGAACCTCCCTACCACTGACTGAAAATAAGGGGTTGGAGCCATAAAATATCAAATCCTTGATGTCTGTCTGTCTGTCTGCATAATGGTCTCCTATGACTATCAATCTCCTCATGAGGGAAAGGTGGATCTGGTTAATTGTAAGAGGGCTGTTGGTTACCAAGCAGCAAAGATAAAAGACTTAAAAAAAATTCAGGTTGAACTCATCAACATATGTCATCATATCTGTCTATGTGATTAAGAGAAACTATGCCATAAAATATCAAATATAAAAAATGCTATATAAAATATAATAGAACAATGCCCAACTCTGAGGTGCAGATACCTAAATTTGGTTAGTGGCTGCAGTGCTAGTGGAAGTGGGGGAGAATGAGTAGTTTGTAGCAGCTTGTCCATCCCAGGGGAAAGATGTGGGGTTCTGTGCATAGTGGGGGCATCCCCTGATAGAGACTGAGATGTGCTTCTCTGACTGTGAGCAAGTTAAAAGGCACATGGTAGCCCTGGAGTCATGAGAGGGCTGGCAACACGAGCAGTGAAGCTTGCAACATGCTCAGTCTGATCCAGTTAGTTTCCCCTTCCCTTATATATCTAAAATCCTCATCCAGAGACATTTCTTAATATCTGTGTTCATTTCCTGCATGGTATTTCTGAAATGTACCTCCCCATAAAATTTGCATGCAGAAACTCTTTTCTGAGTTTCTCATAGAGAGATGAAATATTCATACAAGACAAAACCAGCAAAGAGCTCAGTATCCACGTCATGGAAGGATCACCCAGCTACTTGGAAACCAATGGGGGAGGTAGTGTTGATTTGCTGTCATCTTGTGGGACAGTCACATTCATCAACACCAGGAACACTGAGAATGCTGGAAATGGCCAATGAGGGACAAGACAGGCAAGATAACACTGAACCCCAGGTGTAACACCAGAGGCTCACATTCCAAAGCACTGAACCCCAGTTGTAACACCAGAGGCTCACATTCCAAAGCACTGAAAAGCACAGAAGTCCGTGACAAATGGAAGAAAGGAAGGTCTAGGCCATAGGTCTACTTAATTTATCATAAAATGACTCAACCATCCATATTATGGGATTTTACTGAGGAGTCCAAGAAGTCCATGTTGTTTTTCCTCAAACATTTTAAATCCTTCTTTCAAGAAAAGCAAATGTATTCTGACCAAATAGCTTCATCTCCATGCAGAGGAACTCCAATCCGAAGGATTAAAGAATGAACATGTCTCATTCTTGTAAAACTCAGAAGGGGAGCCACTAACGTCTTAGTATCTGTCAAAACTGGGGACCCTAAAGGAGTAAAAGAGAGGTTCTTCCCAGAATCTTCCATGTTCTCTGCCTTCCTTTGACTAGAAGGAAATGATGGAACAAACAATCCAACAGGTGAACACCAAGGTATGACAGTACAGACATGTCAGACTGAAAAAAAAACTAATGCAACAATGGGGCTAGATGATAAGGAAAAACTCTGTACTTGCTGACAAAGAACATGTACAGCCCACAGCTATTGGTCTAACACTAGAACAACCGGGTTCCTATCACAAAATCGAACATGAAGAACGCGGAATACCGGAAGGCCGAACTTGGTAGTTCAAAAAGTGAGAATGTCGAAGCCACGGAAACCCAAATTCTTTCCCAGGGAAAGAATTTGGTTGGCCGTTTCTGTGGCTTTGGCATTTTCGGACCAGGTCAAGGTAAGTGTACGAACGGGTAGTGATGGACTTTAGGGTTAGGGCGCGGGTCAGGTAAGTGTGTGATGGTGACGGACTTTAGGGTTAGGGCGCAGGTCAGGTAAGTGTGCAATAGTGACGGACTTTAGGGTTAGGGCGCGGGTCAGGTAAATGTGCGGCAGTGACGGACTTTAGGGTTAGGGCACGTGTCAGGTAAATGTGCGGTAGTAACAGACTTTAGGGTTAGGGTGTGGGTCAGGTAAGTGTGCAGTAGTGACGGACTTTATGGTTAGGGCTGGGTTAAGGATAGTACATAGATAGTGGTGTATGTTAGGTTTAGTGTAGGTTTTGAAGGTGTTTGGTGTGATTGTGTTATGTGTGTGTTTTTCGGAACAGCAAATTTTTTTCCTGGGAAAAAATTTGCTGTTTTTAAGTTTCGATGTTATCAGAATTCAATCTTCCAAGTTCGAACTTATGGTGTTCGATATTTTGGAAGTTCGATTTCGTGATATAGACCGGAACAACCATCATAAAAAGGAAGTTATCTACACTTTCTGTCACAATCCAGCTATTCATTATCCACCATGATGAAAACAAATCCTCAAGACCTAAAAGTAATGGAATGATGAATATGGGATTAACTGTAGGGTGGGAATTAATGAGAGATTACATTTCCAGGAAAGACACTGACATGACTGGAGTGAGACAGCCAAGTTAGGACAATCACAGTTGGGAAATGTTCTGGTACTGGAATCATGCCACACTTTGGCACTGCAGGAACCAGGCCCCAAGATGCCAATCTTAGAGCCTATGCAAGAAAGTCTAAAGTGTCGGCCATGACATACATATATGGTTTATTTCCTAAGGACATGGAGAAGCAGTGCCACCAAGCCTCTTCTGGGTAAGACATCCACTGTAAAATTATCACAAGGCCCAGCATGTTGCTACCTGAAAAACAAGTGGAAAGGGTGAAAGCTAATGAAACTGTAATGGACTTATAAGATAAGGCAGACTTGGTGGTTTTAGACCTGGACAAATGATTGGAAGCAGTGGCATTTTATGAAAAATAATTGGTAAAACCTTGGTTTTCCTCATCTGATATGCCAAAACAGACGTTTCTGAAAAGTAATCTTTTGAACTTTTCTGTTTGGAACATGTACTCTGACATGAACTTTTTCCAATGTGTTACAACCCTGTTATTAAAATATGAAATATGGTGCAAGGGAGCAAAGTCATTCACCATGTTCAATCAAAGGTCTCTGCCTCACGATAGCAGCTTTATTACAAACACATTTCAAGATAAAAGTTTTGAACAATGCAGGGCTTGGCACTGCAGTTTTATTTAACGGAGAATTGGCTGAATATTATTCCAATCTGTCTAGTGAAGCCCTTTTTTCCCTTAGCTTGCATATGCCTGTCTCATGTCAGGTCACTTTCAAATGATGATCCTCTGAACACTGCTTAGAAGTAATGATCTTGCTTCTTACTCATCCAGTTTCATTTCTGGAAGGCAGCAAGCTGCAAGAAAGGCCTTCAACAACAGATTGTGCTGATAAATCTGTAGCATCTACAACAGTTAATGATAGTCTATAAAAGTCTAAAGTAATGCAGACAACAATGGCAAACATCTTCAAAAAGGATCCATTGACCATTTAAGTATTCCAAAGGACTGAGTGGCTCATATACTGATTTTTTCTTTTCTCTCCCGTAACAAGTGGTAGGATGAGAAGTGGACAGAGCAAGTGATGGGAAAGGATTTGGTACTCCGCCTGTCAGTATACCCCCTTAACCCAGACACAGTAGTTGCAGGCACAGGTCACAGGGCTGTGCTGCCTGGAGATGTACGTGTTCAGATTTTTATATTCACGAAGCATCACTGAAAAGATGAGTATTTTGGCATGAGTCTCTCCAGAAGTCCTCTCAAAGTGAAATCGACTGAGTTTGTTAGGCTTAAAAGGGAACTTTTTTTAAATGAATTCATTCAGTAGGCCAAATGGAAGAGCAATCACTTCAATCAGAGCAGCTGTGTTCACCTGCGTTATAAAGGAAGCCTTTTTACTTCATTTAATTCGGTTCATAGCACACAATAGTAAACATTCCACTCAGAACTGAGACATTTACTTCCCTTGCCAGGAAGTTTGAAAAAATGTCTTTCATCATATGCTGAAAGACCCTGAAGTTATTTCTCTCTGACAGAGCAAAGTGAAGAAAAATATGTGAACTATTGGCCTGGGACATTGAGTAGTTAGTTGTGGTGCAGCTATGTCAGGTTTGATAGGCTGATGGATGGCTTTGTATAAAATGATGAAACGGTAGATATCAGACTTCCAACAACAGTCTACTGTTTGCATTCCTTACAATAATTTTTAGATTAAAGAACTTAATAAATCTCTGCAGAAAACAGTAGTTCTCTATTCAAAATAGTTCTTATCAGTGTGATTTGAGCTTTATTCATTATATGCAATCCCTGCAGCAAATCTTGATAACAGAGACAATGCATTCAGATCCCTTGTACCTTAACCATGATCTTCCACCATCTTGGTGTTATACAGCACAAAATGCTAAAAATATTCAAAGTAAAGCCCATATTGCACCTAAAGGGGAAAAAACAGCATATGAATGTAGGCACTGCAGTGATATTAAAGACTGTGAGTCACATTGCTTGAGTTATGCAGGCAGTGGGCAGGCAACAATTGTTTGACAGCATTATACACTTCACTGATAGTTGTGATGGCAGTTGAGTGATATGCTTGAGCAATATTAACTATAGATAAATTTTAATTTTCTGCAACATAAAAGAAATTATTAAATGTATGCATTTCCATGGCAAAAATCAGTCTATAAAGGACAAGGGGGCTGTGTAGTGTGCTGTTCTTCTTAATTAAGGTTGTCAAGTACAACACAGACAAAACGTGCCCTTGAATAATGGGCAGGAAAAAGTGAGACAGTAAAGATAAAAAATTATTATGAGCAAATAACTATGACAAACTCAGACTGCTCATCAAGTGAGTTTAATAAAAATTTGATCAGAATATAGACAAACTGGGAATGAACTAGTTAGATATTAACAAGTATGAACTTACAATAGTAGTGGTTAGTAGTGGTTAGTAGTAGTCCTTTAAGAAGACAGGAAACATCACCACATTGTATGTGACAGCAGGGGCAGTACAACATAGCAAGATCTTCCCACAGAAAAGGTGAGTCCCAATGTAAAATATCACTGGCAGTGTCCCCTTAAACAAGCTGTACTAACGGATGTCCATACCTAAGTGGTCACCTATTCCCATACTTTCCCATGTAACATACCTATGTTTCATGTACTAAAGTACACCTAACACATTTGTAGACAAGTAATTCAAACATATACACTTATTACTGAGGTTCAATTATAGTTAGCATGATGCCAACACAGACAGCAGATGAACCAAGACTGAATTTGTGCATCAAAGTTTTAAGCAAATACATGTACAGAATTTGAAAATCTTCAGTTTTTGCATTCCAAGCCAGAAATGTAAATACTATAATGTATCCTTCACAAGAACGAATTTCCTTCTAACTATCACACTGACAATTCACCTCAAAAGTTCATCCACTTGTTAGGGACATGTGAACCAATTTAGACGATGAACTGCCATCAGTTACTATGTATCCACTATTGTAAGAAAGTCCTTTTTTATTGCACAGTTTATTATAATGTCCAGATCCAAGGATGTGATAATTCCAGTGCATATTGCACTCAAAAGGCCACTCAATGAGTATAATTCCCCCTTCGTTATTTACCTGTCCAAACACTTGACACAAGTTGAACACTCACAGTGCTTTTTTACTGAGAAAATCAAGGGCCTTAACCATAAAAACTATGCACTCGGTCTCAAGGCAATGTCACTTTTTTGGTGTCATACAGGCTACTGAAAAGCAATTTCATCTCATAAACAGAGTCTCAACAGAACCTATCCTGTCAGACATACTGCACATTTGCAACTCCGATGGGGACATAATCACCTGCTCAAGAGATCTAAATCTCTTTTGAAACATAACATGTTGGAGGGATAGATATGTATCGCAGAGAATACCACTTATTTGGAATTGCTTTCTTTTCCTTGTAAAAAAGGTACTTCCCTTACACTATTCATATGTAATTTGGATGAATGGATGGGTAACTGCAAATTTACCACTGGTTTAGCACCTTTGTCCCTCAAGGATAGGGGCAGCGTATAAATGTTCTGCTCATCTCTGGGTTATCCATACTTAAAATATAAGGGCTACAAACTTCATGGGAAGGTATAGTTATACTTCTAAAGATCCTATGAACAGCTTTCTAAGTAGCTATGAACCTATATATAAAAATGTTGCAGTGTGAAAAATGACAATATTGTAAATCTTTTAGCAACCATTCCAACATGCATAAATAGCATACTATATGCTATTCAGTGTATAGGTTCATAGGTGTGTACTAGGCTAATGGCCCTGGGGCCTTTACAAGCCTAGCCATAGGATTACTCTGGCATAGTGCCACCTGACCTTAGTTCCCAGTGCCTCTGTCGAGTAGAGCCACTGGAGTTATCCCAGAGGTGAATTTTCTGTTACCCACCCACTCATCAAGATTTATCTTGAAGAGGATCAGTGATGTGCTCTGCTTGACATGTATGGGAAGTCTGTTCCATAGCATGGGCAGTCTTCTGGGTTATGAACCTGTCCCTCCAGCATGTTCTGTTAATTGTGGTAATGAGGTTGAGGTCCCTAGAGCGTGTGATGCGGAGGGATTGGGATTTCTTTACATGTAGCATTTCTAACAGAGCTTGGTCAGACATGGCCTTGTAAGTCAAGCAGAGATCACCTCAAGTAGGCAATATGAGACAGAGAATAGTTGGAATTTTTTGAGTCTGTCCACATAGGACAAATGTTTAAGGCCTAGGATCCTCTTTGTGAGGTACTTTTCCAGCCACTCCAGTTGTTGCAGGTGCCTAGTGAGGTACATGCCAAATGGGGCATTGTACTCGATGATTGGCCTAATGAGGGAGGAGTAAATAGAGACAATGACCTCTTTCTTCCTGGATGCAAAACCCTTAGTAATCAGATGTGCCACATAGAAGGACCTTCTGACCACAGTGGCAATGTGGTGATCAAAAGAGAGGTTGCTGTCAACCTGTGTTCCCAGATCTCTTATAATGCCTTCTGTGTTCAGTGGACTACCATCAATGTGGTAATTCATGGGAACTGGGTTTTTCCCAAAGGGGATGATGACACATTTCCTGGCATTGAGCTTAATGCCATGGTTCTGACACCAGTCGTTGGTCTCAGTGAGGTCATTCTGTAGGATGTCAACATCACTTGGGGTGTTAATAATAGCTCCCAACTTGCCATCGTCTACGAACTTTGTCAGCCAGAGTCCTTTCATGTTGGCGTGGACTTCAGAGAAGTAGATACCAAACAGGAGAGGACCCAGGACCGAAATGTGTGGGACTACACTCGTGACTAGCCGGCAGTCTGACTTGGAGTCAGCTGCTTTCACACCGTGGGTACTATCTGTGAGCCAGTTTGCAACCCACCTAGTGATATAGGGGTTGATGCCTAGCTTAGTGAGTTTTTCTATGATTCCTGAGTGGGCAATGATATCAAAACCCTTGGCCACATCATGGTAGGCTGTATGAACCACCTTGCCTTCATCCACAGCTCTGGTGACTGACTCAAAGAAGTCGACCAAGTTGAGCAGGCATGAACTACCCTTCACAAAACCAAACTGTGTGGGATCCAGAGTTTAGAGATTCCCTATATCCTAGTTTATTAGGTCCATGATGATGCGTTCCATAGCTTTGCATATCAGACTTTCAGGCTAATGGGGCGATAGTTCCCAGGGTCTGTATTCGCTCCTCCTTTGTGGAGAGGGATGACTGTAGCAGTGCGCCATTTGGTAGGGGCAAAGCCTGAGGTGAGGCTGTGATTGAACAGGGCACACAGGTGAGGTGTAGTTCATGTAGAACACAACCAGGTATAGTCAGTCCAACATGGCTGGTATGTAATATAAGTAAGCATATGACAAGACTTTCAGTAGGTAGTATTAATATTATATTCTGGACATAATTTTTGGATTTGAAGGCACCTTTGACCTATAGCATGCATTTATAATTACATCCTGACTGCTGGAATGCTTGAATTCCAACAATTAGAAAGTAATTATAAATTCAGTTCTACAGGTCAAAGGTGTCTTCAAATCCAAAACATATTAAGTAAGAGTTTCACATTAATAAGGCATACTTAGTCACATCATGTTTGTTTATATTAATTATAATCACATTGAAATGTATACTTTCAAGCTTTTAACTGCATACATCTTGCTGTATTACTTGGGTCATGACTGAAAAGGTTCCATAGGAATTAGCCCCTTTATCATATTATCAAATGAATAAATAAACTGTCCAACTCAATGAAGTGAGCCATGAAGAATAGCACTTTCCAATCTGAACAGCTAAATTCACTTGAATTAGAACAAGAGACTTCACTTATGAGCTTTGCAGGAAAGCAGATTCTCTACTACCAAGAAAAGCCTTTCAATGAAGTATGACAGTTGGTTTTCATCATGAGCACAGCCCATTGTACTCAGAACAGTTATTTTTTTGTTTACAGAGTCTTTCTTCTATTACAATAAATTAAATGAAGTGGGAACTGTGCAAGACTTCCAGAACAGACAGTAATGTGTCTAATCCAGCACTCAGTTTGGATGGGCTGAGCTTGTTTCAGCAAGGGTAACAATTGCATGTGTTTACATTGTAATTCCACCCATCCTCAACCCCTTTTACACACTTCTGCATATGGGTCAGGGTGTCACTTCAACAGTGACAATCCTGGCAATTCGTACTTAACAATTTCAAATGAGATCAGGCTAAATGCAAAAGGAAAAAAAGTGAATTTCTGTAAAGAAATAGTAAAAAAAAATTTTAAGAAAAAAACTAATTTCAAGTGTGTGTGTGTGTGTGTGTGTGTGTGTCTGTGTGTGTGTTTTTTGGGGGGGCGGTCAGGGTTGTTCTGCTTTTATGTATGGGGGGCTCCATGTAACACAGTCCAGGAGCCTATGGCCTAAATTATACCATTAATACAGTTTAAGTGGAGTATTTAAAAAAATAACCTTTTTATGTTTCTTTCTAAACAATTACATTTATTTTAACTTCTACTGCTAGCTTACCTTCTTATTCTTCCTTTGCAAAGCCTCTGTTTACTTTACATGTTTAAATCAATACCTTTGACATAACTTTAGCATGCTCTACATAACAGCTGTTGTCTATACTAAGACCTTCTTCATTTTTTCACATCTTTTTTCTTCCTCAGTTTTAACTTATTTTCTTAGTGCTGTTTTATTTCTCTCTAGAGTATTCATTCATTCAATTTCCAATTATCTGCTTAATCCAATCCAAAACTGCAGGGAGCAGGAGATTATCCCAGCACTTAGTGCAAGGTAGAGTAACTAATCCTGAAAGGGGCTCCAGCCTATCACAGGCTATTGAAAAAATTGGAAGAATGACAATTCACCTACAGAATGACTCGGGATGTGGCAGGAAAGTTGATCATCTGCTTAAAACCCATGTGGACAAAGAGAGAATGTGATTACATGCAGAAGGCAATGAGCCAAGACTCAAGCTGGACAACAAGGCACTCTGTATTAAATTATACAATAATTGCCTTACCTTTTTAAATAGTATAATTATAGTTTTTTTTTTTCTTCTTTCGGCTTTTCCCGGTTAAGGGTCGCCACAGCGGAACTCCGGTCCGCTAATGATTGGCAGTAGATTTTGTTTTACGGGTGCCGAGGTGCCAGCTCAACACCCAACCTTTAGCGAAGGCACACCCATTCTACACATGTCTTTAGAACGCCACTATAGTATGGAACTTTATTTCTGTTCAACATCTACTTGCAAAGAACTTCCAAGATGACTGCACATTGAGTAGACAGAGCAAGTTAACTCATTTTTTGGGGTAAATTTTAGTAACCAGCTAGTAAATGCACTGCCTGGATGCCAGCAAAAACAAATTCAGGGAAGCTGAAATAAAAATCAACCACAAAAGGTGAGTTAAAAACACTGACTTGGAATAATTTTGTAGTTGTTCAGCAAAATGCAGTGCAAGCTCCACCTTTAGTGCAAGACATGACTTACAGTAACCCAGAGGGGATAAATATGTCAAATGTACACAGAGCTGATTAAAATGAATGAAACACTGATATCAACTCAAATAATAAAAGGCTGGATAAAATGGAAGAAGCCTTAAACAGATAGTCAGGTGAGGTGATAAAGCTGCAAAAATTGAAGGTCAAAATGAAGAAAAGGCTGGCTAAAAATGAGACTGCTTAAGAAGAGATGTTTCAAGAAATAATCGAATTAGAAGACGGAGCATGCAGGGAAAACCTGAGATTTCCCGCTGTACCAGAGAAGCTGGAAGGAACAGACTGTATTAAGTTTATGAAAGTACAAATGAGCAACTGGACTGGTATTCCACAGCAGGACTTATAAACTGAAAGAGCACATCATCTGTATGCTCCAAACTGGGCAATGAGAAAGCAACCTAGACCTTTAATAGTAAAGATGCAATCCTACCAACAGAAGGAGTTGATTCTGACAAAAGTGTGGCAGAAGGACAAAGTACTAAAAGTGGGAGACAGTAGAGTGTCTGGGGAAAATGATTACTCACTGTATACCAGGCAGAAGAGGAGAAAATCTATTTCACTAATCAGGGAATGTAAAGAAGCAGGCATGAGATTCAAACTGCTGTGTCCTATCTTCACAATAGTCTTTCCTGGAAGGACAAAGTCATCTTTTGATGCAGAACATGCTAAGGAGGAAATACAAAAATTTGTCCAACAAAAAGTGAGCTGTGAAATAGAAGATTCTACTTTTTGTTCTTCTAGTAATAAAAACCACAGAGAGACTGTGCCATGAAACCTTTTCCAGTGTTTCAACAGAAAATGCTTGAAAGACAGAAAAAAGCCCAAGAGTTGACTATAAGAAAGAATAGTTGTGTAAAATCTTACCTTAAACATAGACATCCTTCTCTTCTGTGTTGCAGTATTCTTTACATATAGATTGTATTCCACCCACTGACCTGCCACCCGGCCTGTATACAAAAGTTTAGAGCTTTGAACCGCTGCCTGTACGTGACACGTCGCACGAATGCACAGACGTCAGCCATAAAAGAGATGTCTGCACATACAATCTTCAGAATAAGAAAGCTCCACATGGAAAGGAGTCCAAAAGGAGCCTAAGGAGATCATCCTAGGAAAGAGCAAGTTGTAGGGGGAAGGTGGGGGGGGGGGGGTAGAATACTGCAACATAGAAGACAAGGACGTCTATGGTTATGGTAAGATTTTACACAACTATCCTATGTCCTTCTATTTAATGTCGCAGTATTCTTTACATATAGAAGACTGCCAAAGGTGAAAGGGAACCTAGGGCAGAAGTAGAGTACGGAAAAGCTAAGAGAAAGTATTTTTATGGAATCCGTGGAGGATTGTACTTGCAAAACCTCCCTGGCCTGGAAACAGTGTCCAATTTCTAATGTTTCATAAAAGTATGAACAGATGACAAAGTGGCAGCTTCCAGGCTGGAATGAGCATCTAGACCTTTAAAGAAGGCACCTGGGGATGTCACTGATCTAGTGGAATGGGTTTTAATGGATGCCAATAAAGACTTCCCATGGGGTTCTTAGCAAAACACAATAGTCTTAGAGATATGAGACCTTCTAATGGACTTTATTTTGTCAAGATAAAATCTGCATTGTCTATGAACATCCAAGGTATGCAAAATCCTCTCACTGGGTGATTGTGGAGAAGGGAAAAGGTTAGGCAATTGGATGGACTGATTAAGAGACAACTCATTCACCACTTTGGGCAGGAAGCTTGGGTTAGTTCTCAAGAATACTCTATCCCTATGAAAAACTAGGAAAGGAGGGGAAGCCATCAATGCCTGAATGTCAGATATCCTTCTAGCAGAGGTTAAGGGTACTAGAAGCACATTTTTCCATGTGCAAGCCTTTAAAGCAGAAGCTGCTAGTTCAAAAGGGGCCTGAGTAAGTTTTTCTAACACATAGTTAAGATGCCAAGGAGGAGGAATTGGCTTCCTAGGGGGGGCCTTTAAGAAAGAGTTTAACTTCTAACCTGGAAGCTAAGGGGGGAGTTAAAAGCAAACAGGCAGACAAAGCAGAAAGTACAGATGTGTACACTTACCATAAATGTAGATGTTTGAGTGTATTTACTGTAGCAGTCATCACACTTGGGTTATCTGCCTGCAGGTAGCCCTCAGTCGGCCCAAATACCAGAGGCTTAGTATTTTTGTGTCAGATGATGTCGTTTCTTCCATGACATCAGGTCGTCAGGGGTATAAAAACAGGCAGCTGATGCCATTACATCAGTTTTTCTTGCCCAAATGTCAGGAGCCACCAAATAGGGAGCTAGTATATGGTGGGGAAAACACCACCAGTAAAAAGTAAATACCAATACCAGTAGGAATAGCCATAGAGAGGAGAGATAAAGAGATAGAGAAAACCAAGAGGCTGGAGGGAGGGAAACCAGGATTGCAACAGTGAATACACTCGAACATCTACATTTATGGTAAGTGTACACAACTGTACTATGTTCTTCGTGTTTCACTGTTGCAGTCATCACACTTGGGTTGATTCCCAATGCTGAGGAAAGATAGAGGCAGTCAAGAAGGGTTATGGCTGGCTAGTAGGCCTTTCAAGACTACTGTAGCAAATCCTGCCCTGGATATGGAAAAGATAGGCAGGTGGTAATGCTTGGTGAATGTGTGTACAGAACTCCAGGTAGCAGCTTCCAGTATATCCCTTGTAGGGACTCCCCTAAGAAATTTTGTAGATGCAGATGTAGCTCTAGTGGAATGTGTTCTGACCCCCTGAGGGGTTGGTTTTCCATGGTGCTTGTAACAGAAATGGATGAAGTGTGCTATCCATTTGGAAATGGCTTGTTTTGAAATGGCCTTGCCCGCTGCCCCTGTTGCAAAGCTGACTAGCAGCTGGTCAGATTTTCTGAAAGGCTTAGTCCTATCAAGGTGGAACCTGAGCTGTCTGTGCACGTCCAAAGAGTGCAGGATCCTTTCCCCTTTATTTTGAGGATTAGGGAAGAAGGTTGGCAAATGGATGGATTGGATGAGAGCCACACTGGACACCACTTTGGGCATAAAGGAAGGGTTAAGTTCTGATGGAAACCCTGTCAGTAAGGAAAATAATGAAGGGACCCACAGTGCTTGTAACTCAGACACTCTTCTAGCTGAAGTGATGGCTAGAAGCAAGACTGTTTTCCAAGAGAGGACTTTTAACTCTGCTGAAGCAGCAGGTTCAAAAGGGGAAGTGTGAGCTTTTCCATTATAAAGTTAAGGTCCCAAGTGGGGGTGGGTGCTCTCCTTGGTGGCCTTAAGTTGTTTGCCCCTCTCAGGAACTGTTTGATGAGAGGGTGAGAGTAGAGGTGGCTCAGTATTGTAATGAGCCGAAATGGCAGAGGCATGGATCATAACGGAGGAGAAGGATAGGCCTCTGTGGAGTAGTTCTGCTAGGTAATCCAGGATTAGAGGTAAGGAGGGCAGGGATGTGTCCTTTCCTTTAGAATGAATCCAAGAACATTACCTTTTCCACTTTTCAGCATATGATTTCCTAGTACTGGGCCTTCTGGCTTGAAGGATGACATCCAGCACCTGTTTGCTTAGGGTTGCTGGATGGGTATTTAAAGAATAAGCCAGGCTGCAAGATTCAGGGTTTGCAATTCTAGATGCAGAATCTGTCCCTCCTGCTGAGAAAGCAGGGTTGGGGGGTCTGGTGTAGGTGCCAGGGTGGCACCATTGTCAGTCTGCGCAGGAGTGGGTACCAGTGCTGATGTGGCCAGTCTGGGGCAATTAGAATTGTCCTTGGCCTGTCTTGTTTTATCTTGAGTAATACTCTTGAGATAAGGGCCAGAGGGGGAAAGGAATACATGGAGAGGTTTTCCCATTGAAAGGATAGGGCATCCACCTTTCAGGCCCTGCTGTGAGGGTACCTGATGCAGAATTTTCTTAACTGTTGGTTGTTAGGGGAGGCAAAGAGATCCACCTCTGGGGTCCCCCATTTCTGGATCAGAAGGTTAAAGACGCTGGGTTTCAATTTCCACTCGTATATTTCTGCTTAAGTCATCTGCTAGTGAATTTTGTTTGCCTGGCAGGAATTGAGCTTGTAGATGAACTGGGTTGTCCAAGGCCGTGTTCCATGAGGCCATGGCTAACATGCAGAGTGGGTAAGAATGGGTTCCTCCCTGCTTGTTGATGTACCACATAATGTGGTGTTGTCTGCTTTCATCAGCAGTTGTCCTGGAAAGAGTAGGTATCTGAAAGCTGTCAGGGCATTCTGTACAGCTAGCATCTCTTTTTGATTGATGTGCAGGAGAATTTCCCTTGGGCTCCAGTGGCCCTGAATACATTTGCCCGCCATGTGAGCCTCCCATGCATAATCTGATGCATCTATGGTTAGGGTCTGGGTGGCGTGGGGTTGAGTGAAATGCAGTCCCTTGTTGTGGTTGCATGCTTCTGCCCAACAAAGGAACTCTGTCCTTAGCCAAGGTATGATAGGAATGACTGTTTCCAGCTCCTGAGAATGTTGGCACCAAAGTCTTTTTAATTACCATTGAAGTTTCCTCATACGCAGTCTTGCATATGGAATTAGCAGAATACAGGAGGCCATGAATCCTAGGGCTTGCAGTATTTTTCTTGCAGATAGCTGGGTTCTGGTGGCCATTTGTTTTTCTGAAGTGAGGAATGCCATCTGGGAAGTTCTGTCCAAGCTTGCTCCCAGGAATTCAATCTTTTGTCTGGGTACCAATTGTGATTTCTTTTCATTGATGGTGTACCCCAATGAAGTTAGAAGGATTTTTACAAATGTCAGATGCTGAAGCAGCAGCTCCTGACTCTCCGCCTGAATCAGGCAGTCGTCCAAGTACAGGTAAATTTGGATATTTCTCTGCCTGCAGTATGCAATGGCTGGAGCCAGGCATTTTGTGAATACCCTGGGCACAGTAGATAAGCCAAAGGGAAGTGCAGAGAACCGATAATGCATAGACCCTGCCCTGAAACATAGATATTCCCTGCATGACTCCCTTATGGAGATGTGCAGAGAGGCTTCTTTTAAGTCTAGGGTGACTAACCAGTCATCCTTGGCTAACATAGGGAGAAGCTGTTGCAGGGTAAGCATCTTACATTTTGGTACCACCAGGAAGGTGTTGAGAAGTGAAAGATATAGGATTGGGCACCAAGAGCCCTCTTTCCTGGGTACCAGGAATAGTCTGAAGTAGAATCCTTGACTCCTCTGTTCTACTGGAACAGGCTGTATAGCTCTGATATTGAGCAGGGAAAGTACTTGGTTTTGAGCCTCTGTCCACTGGTTTGGAGGAAGGTCCAGAAATCCACTAGGGGTTGGCAGTGAACAGAAATAAAATTTGTACCCCTGGGTTACAATGTTGAGGACCCATCTGTCCTGAGTGATGGCCATCCAGTTTTTTTTCCTGAAGGGCAAGTTTTCCTCCTAGGGGCACAAGCAATTGGGCAGGGCTGAGAAGCAGAGTTGAGAAGTCATTGTGAGCTTTTACCATAAGGAGGTGGCTTACCACTCCCTGCTCTAGGGGTAGTAGCGCTCCATTGCTTAGATCTCTGCATACCCTGAGACTGTTGTCTGGGTGGTTTGTTTCCCCTGGGTCTTGTTTGGGAAGGCCCGGAGGGGGCTGGAAAGGACCAGTGTTTTGAAGGGCAATGTTTACTGAATCTAGGTGGTTGCACTTGTATTAATTCTTTAACAGTTTGCATAGATTTAGCCTTTTCTTCCATCTTTTTAAGAACTTCCTCTGCTTTGGTGCCAAACAAACAGTCCTTACTTAAAGGAGCATCTAGTAATTTAGATTTGACGTGATCTGGCAAGGCCTGCTCCTTCAGCCAAGCATGTCTTCTCAGTACAGAGCCAGTGACTGCTGCCCTGCAAGATGCTTCCAGGGCATCAAAGCCACACTGCAAAGTATGCTTACTAACTTGGTTTGCAGAGTGCATAAGCTCCTGCAATTCTTTATTTCCCTGCTATAAAACCCGCATTTGCAAGGTTTTGGGGCTAGTATACAGCTCAGCAAGCTCCTGCCTTGTGCCCTGCAGAGTTCTACAGAAGCAGAAACACAAAAGAGAGACTTTGGAGTGATTAAGTATCATGTTTCTGCATTTTCTTGCTGCTTTTAGCTAATTCTGCCTAAAACGCCAATTTTCTAGAGTTTCTGTGATTTAAAAAGCTTGTTTCAGCTACATATTGTACTTATTTTACTGCCTGCACTTTAACAAAGTTATTTTTGTGTTTAAATTACATGTTTAACTGTTATAGGCTACACACTCAAGTGTGATAGCCATTTCTGTGCATTTAAAGTGTTTTTTTTATTGTATCTGCTTTATTTTCTGAAAAAAAAAACAAAAAAAAAAAGACTTGTTTTCCCACCATTCTAAGCTAGTATAGTCCAGTTTTCAGGTTAGTGCAGAATTCAAGGCTGTGTTACAAGTTTCTGTGTTTACCCATACCTTACTTGGATAGAAGGAAGTTTCTCTGTTCACTGTGAGAGAGGGAGCTTTGAGCAGCCTATCTGTCCCTGGAGGAGTGATTTCAGCCCAGAAAGTAGTAGTTTATTGGCCATTTTGGGCTAATTTCTATCTCTTTCATTTCCCTGCTATAAAACCTGTATTTGCAAGATTTTTGGGCTAGTATACAGCTCAGCAAGCTCCTGCCTTGTGCCCTGCAGAGTTCTATAGCAGCAGAGAGACAAAAGAGAAACTTTGGAGTGATTAAGTATTTTTCTACATTTTCTTGCTGGTTTTAGCTAATTCCATCTAAAATGCCGATTTTCTAGAGTTTCTGCGATTTAAAAAGCTTGTTTCAGCTACATATTGTACTTATTTTACTGCCTGCACTTTAACAAAGTCATTTTTGTGTTTAAAGTACCTGTTTAACTGTTGTAGGCTACACACTCAAGTGTGATAGCCATTTCTGTGCATTTGAAGTGTTTTTTTTTATTGTATCTGCTTTATTTTCTGAAGAAAAACAAAACAAACAAAAAAAAATTTACTTGTTTTCCCACCTTTCTAAGCTAGTATAGTCCAGTTTTCAGGTTAGTGCTGAATTCAGGGCTGTGTTACAAGTTTATATGTTTGCCCATACCTTACTTGGATAGAAGGAAGTTTCTCTGTTCACTGTGAGAGAGGGAGCTTTGAGCAGCCTATCTGTCCCAGGAGGAGTGGTTTCAACCCAGTAATTAGTAGTTTATTAGCCATTTTGGGCTAATTTCTATCTCTTTCATTTCCCTGCTATAAAACCTGCATTTGCGAGGTTTTGCACGCCTGGCAGCACCGGTTAGCTAGGGTATAACTTTTCCCCGCTCCACAAAGTCTTCTCTTCAATTTTTCCCTTGGAACTAGACAAACTTTCAACTTAAGCACTCAAACCATTCACTTCTCATCCTGGCACTTGCTCAAAACTCATAGCAAGCACTAATAAACCTTAGCATTAGACCCCCCCCCATACTGTAGAGAAGGACAAGGCTCTCTATTCGACCTTACCAGCCAATCAGTAAAACAGTTCACTGTACCTATCCAGACATGTCCAAAGGGCAGTTTCAGGTGTACTCTCTGGACCAACTGGTGAATCTGGGCATTTTGAGGCAGTGTTACAATTGCCTCATGTACACAGACAACTCTCTCCTCCTTCCACCAAACACTAATACATGCGAGAGATGCAATTATACAACCAAACTGGAGGCTAAGCTCTCTCAACCCAAGACTGGACCAGGCAGCCAAGAGGAGAAGGGAATTACTTGCATCACACCACCAGTCTCACATATACCTATGAAACCAGCACTGGCAAAAAACACACATAAATACACGAAAACATACCCAGAGACTAAATAAAAATCTACAAAAGCAACAGAGATCTCTAAAGCAGACATCCAAGCAACCTCCACCCCCCCAACACAAACCACGAAACACATACTTCACAAAACCAGTGTGCCATGCAATCGCAGCCCTTAAGGCAAAATAACATACCCAACACACTAGAAATAGGTGACTCTATAGTCAGGCACACTGACATCCCACTCACTAGGCTGAACAAGGAGAAGGTTACTGTTAGCTGCCTGTTGGGTGTCAGGATCCGCCACATAACACAAGCATTCAGATCACTCCAGAACAAGTACAAATATGACTCTGTCATTGTCCATGTTGGTGTGAATGACCTGAGCCGTACCTCCCTGGACTACATGAAAAGAGACATGAAGGAGCTCTGAGCATGTAGCCCAGGCTGGTATGACCCTGAGTAGCATCCTGCCCTCACCAAGAATGATACCATGGTATAGAGAATAAATGATCAATTTCAACAATTGGCTAAGCTTCTGGTGTCATTCAAAGGGGATCCAGTGTCTGTCAGCCTGGGATGGCATACTCGACAAGCCACACTGCTTCACTAGAGATGGCTTGCACCTGTCAACCTTAGGCTTTCGAATACTGGCCAAGACTCTTGCCACCCCCATAGTGCCTTTTTTAGGCAAGGCTCAAAAGACAAACCCACCACCGTAAATAGCACAAGTAACAAAAAACTGAGGGTAATGCTACTCAATGCCAGTAGTCTAAACCTCAAAATGCACATGCACGAGGCACTCCTCAGTATGGAGAAAATTGATATATGTGCAGTAACAGAAACCTGGTTTAAGGCTCCAGAGAGCACCCCAGCACTACCAGGATACAACCCATACCATACATTTCGGCCACAAAACCCGGACCGAAATACAAAAGGCGAGGGAGTATCCATAGTCATCAAGGATACCCACACCTCCAGGTTAGTGGCACAGCACGATGCTTCAGAGATCATCTACGTGCAACTAACAACATTCAAAACTGCTATTCAAATTATAGCTTGCTACAGATCACCCACCATGTCCCAGGACCCCCACTCTGCATTCCTGGAAACACTGGGAAACATCAAGGTCCTACCAAACACCCTGATATTGGGTGATTTCAATTACCCAAACATTAACTGGGAGAACTACTCAAGTAAAAACTCCCTTGCCCAGCATTTCCTAGAATTTATAAACTCAAATGCCCTGGATCAACTGGTCAACACCCCCACCAAAGGTGACAACATATTAGTCCTGGTCATCACCAACATGGGCAACTGGTGTTCCACACCGGACATCAACCACTCATTGGTTAGATCTGACCATAAACTAATCACTCTGGATATCCACATTCCGCCACCACCCCCAATCAAAGAAACCACCATGAAAAACTTTTCAAAATCAAACTTCACGTTACTTAAGACCGAGGTGGGAAGTTTCAAAGCCCCCATGCTAAAGGATAACTCCGTCCAAGCTGCAAAATCCTTTACTACTGCACTCTACGGGCACCTACAAGAATGCATGGATTGTGCTATCCCAAACAAAACCAAGACTCACTCCTCCAAGAAAAGAAAACCAGTCTGGTGGACCCCTGCCATAAACAAGCTATACAATAGAAGGAGGAAACTAGTACAGAAAAGAGTAAAATCCCAAGAAGGGAAGACATCCCTGATCAGTATCAGCAATTCCCTCATAAAATCATTCAAGGCTAGCTTCAAAAGAAAAATTGCCATGGACTCCAGAGATAACCACAGGGCATTCTTTAGTTATGTCAAGAATCTAAGTGGCAATTCTCAGATCTGCTCGGAGTTAGTGCAGAATAGCACAAAATACACTTTACCAACCGATATAGCCAACATCCTGGCAGACAGGTTCAGTGCAAACTTCACCCCTTTCTCACCCCCAAAAGGACCCATAACTATACCAGAAGAATGTAGTGCCCCTGAAATCATAGACACTCAGGTTAAAACAGCCCTCTCCAAAGTCAAAAACACAGCATCAATGGGACCGGACAGTGTCCCAGGCTGCATCCTACATGAGCTCAAAGATGAATTAACCCCTCACCTAAACACACTGTTTAAACTCAGCCTCTCCACAGGCTATGTGTCCACAGAGTGATGCACAGCAATGGTTATTCCGCTCCACAAAGGTGGAGCCACAACGGACCCCGGGAACTATCACCCTATAAGCCTGACTAGCTTGGTCTACAAAGCTATGGAGTGCATCATCATGGATCTCATTAACAGAGACACTGGGAACCTCCAAACACTGGACCTACCCAGTTCAGCTTTGTTAAGGGCAGATCTTGTCTCCTAAACCTGGTGGACTTATTTGAGACAGTTACCATGGCTATAGATGAGGGAAAGGTGGCCCACATGGCCTATCTAGACCTCGCAAAAGCCTTCAACACCATTCCCCACTCAGGTATTATAGACAAGCTCACCAGCCTGAACATAAACCCCTACATCACAAGATGGGTTGTCAACTGGCTCATGGACAGTACCAACATGGTAAGAGTTACGGGATCTAGGTCTGACTCTAAACTGGTTACAAGTGGCATTCCTCAGGGCTCAGTCCTAGGACCCCTCCTGTTCGGCATATACTTCTCAGAGGTACAGGCATGCACAGGAGGACTATGGCTGACCAAGTTCCCATATGACTGCAAACTAGGGGCTATAAATGGCTCTCCAGCTGACACAGACATCCTCCAAAAGGGTCTCACTGAGACAGATACCTGGTGTCAAAACCATGGCCTCAAGCTAAATGCCAAAAAGTACATAGTCATCCCTTTTGGAAAAAACAAAGTACCCACAAACTATCACATAGGGGGTAGCCCCCTAAATACGGAAGACATAATAAGGGATCTGGGGACCCAAGTAGATAGTAACCTCTCCTTTGATAATCACATTACCAAAGTGGTTAGAAAATCCTTCTATGTGGCCCACCTAATCACAAAAAGGTTTGCATCCAGATCAAAAGAGGTCATTGGGCCCCTCTACTCATCAAATCCATCATAGAGTACAATGCCCCATTTGGGATGTACCTTACAAGACACCTGCAACAACTGGAAAGACCACAGAAGTACCTTACCAAGAGGATCACTGGCCTCAAGCAGATGCCCAATGCAGCTCAACTGAAGAAACTCCAGCTGTACTCGGTTGCATACCGCCTACTCAGTGGTGATCTCTGCCTGACATACAAGGCCATGTCCAACCCAGAATTGATGGAGATGCTTCACCTAAAGAAAACCATATTCCCTTGAGCCACACGCTCCAGGGATCTAAACCTCACCACAACAATAAATAGGACATGCTGGAGGGATATAGTCCTGTCCCAGAGACTTCCCATGCTCTGGAACAAGATTCCAATCTACATTAGGCAGAGCTCCTCGCTAACCCTCTTCAAGAGAAACCTTGACGAGTGGATGGAAAATAGAAAGTTTACCCCAGGGATCACTTCAATGGCTTTGCTGGACAGAGGCACAGGTAACTAATCTTAGGGGGTGGCGAAAGCCAACACTTTCCAGCTAGGCTTATAAATTCCTTCGGGCAGATAGCCTAGTACCTACCTATGAACCTATGCACAATTTGGAAAAATTACTACTTTTTGTTTAATAAGTTCCATAATATGTTGCTGGAATTTCAGCATGTGAAACTGGCAATTCAATGCCCTGATAGCAAGAGTTGCAGAGGTATATACCTTCTTACCCCATCTGTCCAAAGCTCTGGAATCTCTGTCCGAAAGGATAGGAGTTTTGGCTGTTGTAGCCTTAATACCTTTAGGTCCCTGGGAAATGATCTCTGGATCAGCAGTAGGATTCTTGAAAAGAAACTTATGAGAATCAGGTACTCTGTAGTACCTGTTTGGTTTCCTAGGGGCCAGAGGTAAAGTGTCTGGAGTAAGACTGGATTCCATGAAAACATCATCCACAACATCCAGGACAGGAGGTATAGCTAAAGGCCTGTGCTGAGGAAAATCTAAAAATTCTCTGAGTCTCTTTTTGGACTGAGGATAATCTTGTCATTCCCAATGGAAATGCTCTCTTAAAGTATGCAAGGTTTCACCAAAAGAGAAATCCTCTGAAGGGGAGGCAGAGGGATGGATTCCTCTGCACCTGAATCCTCATAGGTGGATAAGGGCATGTTTTCATAATCAGAAAGATCAGAGTCATCAGACTCCTGGTCTGAAGAACCTGAAGGGGATGGGAGTCTTTGTCTCTTAGCTGGGGAAGGCTGGCTTCTCCTAATCAGCATAATAAGGTCTTCAGCCATTCTAAGCATTTGTTTTTGTGGCATGGGTGCCTACGCTTGCACTTTGGTCGTCAGTTTTCTAGGCATAGTATGTACTCTGAGCCTAAGAAACTTGGTAGTTTTGGTTAAAAAGAAGAAGTAATCAGTTTGAGTCGAACATCGGTAGGATGAAAAACTCCCTCTGAAGCCGGTGCCTGCACAGCGGCTCTGGGCCCATATAAGGTAGAGACATCCGCTGGTTCCATAGTTGAAGAAGCATCTCGCAGCATACCGAACTCTGAATGAGTTTCAGCAGAGGCCTGCAAATCCATAGAAGCAGGCATCAGGGGCTGCAAAGGCGCCTCACTAAGTACCGGTGGACTGGCGACTAGCTTAACGGAAGAGTCATCGGCAGTTTTGGACCTATGCGGTCTGTCTCTGTCTTTATCTTTACATTTTTTTTTGAAGATTGGTGGTCAGATGGCTTACCGAAGCCATTTCAGAATATGGATATTGAGAGTGAAATAATTTAGTGAGAAAGATAGCCTGACAACGAATGGTTCGGGAGTTAAACAAGGCACAAAACCAACAGCGAGGGACGTCGTGGTCTGGGCCTAAACAGGTGATGCAGTAAGAATGAAAATCTCTGTGAGGTATTTGCTTTCCACAGGCAAGACAATTGTTAACTTTTTCTGACATCGGTTAGAGCAAGAAGAAAAGGATCCTCAACAGAGTACTTAGCTTTAGAAGACTTCAGGATTATTCAACTCAAAAATGAAAAATTCAGGTAGCGACCGACCAGCACTTGCAAACTGCTTCTGCTTCGGCCTCCTCCTCGGCAAGTAAGACTGATGTAATGATGTCGGCTGCCTGTTTTTATACCCCTGATGACCTGACATCATGGAAGAAGTGACAGTATCCAATGCAGAAATACTAAGTCTCTGGTATTCGGGTCGACTGAGGGCTACCTGCAGGCAGATAACCCCAAGTGTGATGACTGCAACAGTGAAACACGAAGAACATTAATGGACTTGAACTGAGGAGTAGGAAAGACTACTGTTGAGCAACTCACTCAGGTAAGAAAGTACTAAGGGAATGTCTCTAGCAAAGGGATTCTCTTTCTTTTTTTGGCACCAAATGGAAAATCTTCTCCACTTGGAAATGTAAGATTTTCTAATATTGGGTTTCTTGGCCTCCTGCAAAACCCATAGCATGTCCTTAGAAAATAGGTGCCTAAAAGGGATCAAAGGTTGATCACCCACAAGGTTATCTGTAGGGTTGACACATCGGGGTGAATCAATGAACCCTTGTTCTGAGTGAGCAGGTCCATCCGGTGAGGTAACTTGCAGTGATGACCCTTGGCTAATTGCAGGAGAAGAGGGAACCAGTGCTGTCTTGGCCAAAAGTGGGTCACTTGCAAAATTTTGAGTTATTTCTGTAGAATTTTCAAAGGGAATTTCTGAATTAAGGGGAGGGGAATGCATAGAGAAACATCCCCTTCCTCAAGAAGGATAGAGTGTCCACCTTCCACACTTGAGGGTGAGAGACCCTTGCACAAAAGCGAGGAAGATGTCTGTTCATAGGGGCTGACTGGTGAACTAGATCTAGGAAGACCCTGAACTTTCCTGGAAGCAAAGGTTGCTTCCGAACCCAAGTTTAAGGTGTCTGTGAAGAGTTGCTGAACTGGCTGAGGTATCTGAAGAGGTAGGCCAGGGTTTTGACTGAGTTGCTGCATCCACCACTGTAACTCTTTTTTTAAGACAGGGGAGTAGGGGAATCAAGACATCTAAGGGATGATCATGCTGGGACCAAACTGTCTTTAGAAAGTACTGGAACTTCCCCATGTGCAACTTTGCTGAGGGCAGCATGGGAATAGTGGAGGCCATGAAGCCCAGCAGTCTGAGAAACTCCCTGACCATGATAGAAGGAAGAGGCAAAAGAGCCTCCGTGAAGGTCTTTTGATAAGATACTGTCTCCACAGGAAGGAAAAACATCATCAAGTCTGTGTGGAACCTGCACCCCAGGAAAATAAAATCTTGACTTGGTAAAAGGGCTTATTTTTTTGAAATGTATTGAGAAACACAGGGCCTGCAGAAAGGGAACAGCTATGTTCAGATGCTGCGTTAACAAGCCTGGACTGTTGGCCAGAAATAAGCAGATCATCCAAGTATGGGTAGACTTGTAGGCCTTTTAGCCTTAAATAGGCAATAGCTGGGGTCAGGCACTTTGTGAATACCCTTGGAGCAGTAGAAAGGCCAAAGGGCAAGGCAGTAAACTGAAAGTGAGGATGAATAATGATATGCAGGCATGCATCTTTGAGATCCAGGGAAGCTAAAAATGCTTGAGGATGGACCAGAAGGAAGGAGAGCAGGCAAGGATAGCATTCTGAAAGAAGGTACCACCAGGAAAGTGTTCAATAGGGAAAGATCTAATATAGGCCTCCAAGGACCATCTTTCCTTGGAACTAGAAACATCCTGGAGTAGAATCCCCTCCCTAGTTGGTCTGGAGGGACAGACTGGATGGTGCCTTGAGGGGAAAGTTGAGCAAGAATCCAGGGAAACAGATGTAGCTGCCTGGGGGGGGTGGGTTGAGGTATTCCCTGAAAGGGAGAGAGAGTCTCCCAAGTCATGAAGTTTCCGCTTCTGATAATTGAAATCACCCAGGAGTCCTGAGTGATATCCATCCAAGCAGAAAGGGAAAGAGAGAGGCAAAGAGACAAGGGGGTATGACTTGGAAGAGGGGGTAGAGCACTACAGTGGACTTTGGACTGAAAGGTCTGCTGAGAAGGGGCAACAGCAGCAAAAATAACAGCCATAACCTGTGGTTGTCTCCTAGAAGGCTTATGAGGGCTAGTTGAAGAAGGAGCAGAAGTGGAGGAGTGAGCAGGTTTTTTGACAAAAGGACTCTTGGCAGGAAAGTTCCTATGAAATTTTGGAACTGGAGAAATGAGCAAGTGTTTCAAATCCTGAAGCTCCTTACCATTTTCCTGCAGTGATATAAATAACTCTGCAGCTGCTTTGCCAAAGAGAGAGGAATTATCTAGATGAGCATCAAGCAGTTTTGCCTTTATGTCATCAGGGAGTGCCTGGAGATATTACCAGGAATGACTTCTGAGAATAGATGCAGAAGCTGCTGCTCTGGAAGAGGCCTTAACTGCATGATAACTACACTTGATTGTCTAGCTATCTGGGAGGAGGCTGTTAAAAGTGAAATAGCTAAAGATTTACCATCTGATTCAGACAATGGGGAAAGAGCCTGGGTATCTTGAATGAGCAAGGCCAAAGCATACCTAGACATGTATGTTTGGCAATTTAGAGCCCTGATAGCCAAGGTGGAAGAGTTATAGACCTTCTTACCTAGTCTTTCCAAAAATTTACTTTCTTTACCAGAAGGAAGTAATTTAGTTGAGGGAGATAGCCATGAAGATTTATCTGAAGTAATGGAAATCACAGCTGGGTCAGCTGAGACACATTTAAAAAGAAACTTGCAATCCTCAGGGACCTTATAGAAGCAATCAGGTCTTTTAGGGGCAGGGGCCAGTGAGTCTGGGGGTCTTAGAGGCCTCTAAAAAGGCTGGCAGGGCTGGTGGAACTGCCAAAGGAGCAGGGCATTCCACTGGAGTAGCTCATAATATCTGTTTTGTTCTTCTGATCTGAGAGGAATCCCACTTAAATAATTCCCTCATTTTCTTAATAGTTTCCACAAAGGAAAGCTCTTCAAAGACTCTTCATCTGGGGAAGCATATTCCAGAGGAGAAGGGATCTGGGTGGAATATGCTAAGGAGTCTTCATCTGAGAAAGACTCCTCAGAGTCAGTGTCATGAATTTGGAATTCCACAGGCTATTGAAGAAGACTCCAGGGAGCCTGATGGTAGCACTGGGGAGAAGGAGAAGGCAGGGCCAGCTACAGAAGAAGCCAGAGCTGAAGCCTTACAGCCATCAGAGGCTTAATGAGACCCTGCAAAAAAACTTCCCAAATCTAACATAGGGGTAGCAGGAGTGGGAACATGCTTAGCTTTTTGCTTCTTTTCAACGTTTTTCCTGGCAGAGAGAAATGGTGGAAGTAGGCATTACCTCTGACCACTTCCCTAGACAAAGGAGCTAGAACAGTCCCAGAGTCTTCTACAATAAAAGTGAACCCTACCTCCAATTGAACCACCAGGTTTTCATCAACCTCAAGGGGTACATTGGAGGGAGTAGGCACAGCTAAAGAGGATTTGGGCCTAATGTTGCTAACCTTCCTCTTAACAGACAGCTCAGAAGCACTCATGGAACCTTCCATAGTGGCTCTAGCCAGACATTTGAGTCTTTGGTTTTCTAAATAAAGATTCAAGGTGGACAGATGACTGTGCAATGTTTTAGGAACAAAGGCCTGACAAATAGAGCAGGCCCGGTGGTTGTGATTAGGCCCTAAGCAAAACAAGCAAAGCTCGTGACTATCTTTATGTGGAATTTGCCTTCCACACCTACACTTGCCCTTTCTGGATGACATTAGCAAAAACAAAAGGCAAAAGTAATATATTAAATCTCCTATGGGGTACTTATCTGAAGCTGGTAGACAACACCAGTGGTATCCAACAGCAGACCAAATGTACTAGTCAACCTTTCCGAATGGAGGCAAAAAAGTTCTGAAGATTGTACATGTGGATGTCCCTTTTTATGGCTGACATTATCCCTTCGTGCGATGTTCCGTGTACAAGTAGTGGCTCTAAGCTTTTGTGTACAGGCTGGACATTGGGTTGATGGGTGGAATGCAATGCATATGTAAATAATACTGTAACACTGAATAGAAGGACGTCAGAGAGTGTGTTGGAAAGGAAGCAGAGACTGGATTTGGGAGACGGAGACAAACTGGAATAAAACCAGCAACTCAGAAACTGACATGGGATTATAAAGCACTAATTATATTTGTGAGACATGATAGAACAGGAAAACCTGGAAATATTGGACTTTTCTGACTTTGTTAACCTTGTAGGGGACTCTAAAGCATATACCTTACTTCATGTCATTAATGTTTAGAGGAACACTTAGGAGGGGGAAGAAAAAGTAAAGAGCTAATTGTAAATAAAATAAACTTTTGTTCTTAAGAGTAATATTTGTATAGTGCATATCTGCATTCTATAAAATATTAAGTTTTCTCAGTTATTTTCAAGTGTAATGGGGATACTGAAGTAAACAGGTACCACTGTTTTTTCCCTTCTTTTCTCTTTCACATTGTTCAGTTTTAAGAAATATAGGTACTACAATGTAAAAAAATGAAGAAAAGTCTGTTCAAAAGAGTATGATAGCAAGAAAAAAAGATGAGCTTTTTCTCATTCTTGCATAGGGGAATGACTGGATTGAAGCACTTGGCTTTATCTAGTAACACATTTTAAGAGAAAGCAAATACATAAAAAAGAACATTGAATATAATAAAGCTCTCCTCTAGCAAATAAATTCTTGCAGAAGCAATCCTGTATCTAGTTCTCATGTCACCAGGGAGACAATCTGATAAAGAGCAATAAAAACAGAATACTTCTTTCTTTTAATGGCTTTCTTTCAAATGGCTAGAGGATAATATTTTCTGAAAGCATTTAAGTGTTTTCTCATTATGGGAGAACAATAAAGATAAGACAAAACCAAACAGTACTTAACAGAAGCACAGGCTGTACCATGAGTCTTAGCATGGGTAACATCCCTTTTAGGTTAATCCAAGTCTATGAGTATGACTGTCAGTTTGGGACAATTGTTTCTATTAGGAAGGTAAAACTTCAATATTTGAAGATGTACATAGTTTTGTCTGTTAATATTAAGTTAGTAGGTCTTGGAGTGTATGTGTATTTGTTTTTTTTTTTTTTTTTTGTTTTTTTTTTGAGGGCTTTCAATAAAACAAAAAGTTTTGTAAGATGTGATAGGCTCAAATGGATATGACATGAAACAACTGTATAAAAGGTCAACCTGCCAAACAGTGTGTGCATGTAACAAGAACGATGGAACTAAACAAAAAACTGTTACAAATAAAAGGTGGGAATAATAACTTTCTAACATAATAAGCTTTTTGATATTATCTTTAAATGTTAATAGTCTCACAGATATATACATATAATATACAAAAAAGAAAGAGTAGCGAACTATAATAAAAATGTAGACCGACAAATATGGAAGAACTGAACACAAGAATTTGATAAAGAAAGGTTTTCAGGATGGCAAAATACCTGGGACAAAGTAAAAGAGGAGCTCCAATAGTGATAAAAGATAAAAAAGATAATAATACTAGATATGCAGTACTAAGGTGCTACTGGCAAGGGAGGAGGTTTACAGTGGCATGTATTTGTACTCCATCTAAAACTGCTATAATGGAGTGTAAGGAAATTCTGTGAGAAATAATTAGTTTTAAACAGGAAATATTGCTTATAGGTGGACACTAGAATGTGATTTGCAGCAGGGAAGATGTGTCTGGGGGGATACAGAAAGGAAATATAACTAAGGAGCGTAGATTTTTGAAGAAAGTTATGAAAATATTTAGCATGGAAGATGGGAATTCAGTAGTAGCAGTTTGGAGTGAATTTACATATTCTCCAAGATACAAAAACTGGGCTAGGCTAGACAGAACTTAAATTTTTAATAGGAACATGTGCATTTAATTGAAAGATTTGATATGCATCCAATAACTATTTCAGATCACGTGCCAATAGTAACTAAAAGAAAAATTCAGGGTAATGAAATAAAAATAAAACACTGGCACTTTCCCACCTATCTGTTGAAAAGAGAGGAATTTAAGGAATGGGTAGTGGAAATTATTCTGGAGTTATTAGAGAAGACAGCATTTTTTTCTGGAAATATAGCTAGGAATGGGATAAAATTAAAATGGAGTTTAAAAGTAGTGCAGAAATAAGAGAGAGATACAGTTAAGAGGCAACAATAATTATTTAGAGGGACTGACAAATGTTCAAGTATTGCAGAATAGGGGTAATCTCACATAACAAGAGGAGGAGCAATTGCAGAGTGTTAAGCAGAAAATAACGGATTACCTCAATAATATGCATGAGTTTAGAAAGACTGCTGTTAAGCGACTGTTTTTTGATAGTAATGCCGGAGCACAAAAACTTTTAGGGAAACAACTCAGGCAACAGAAAGTAGAAAGGGTTGTTGTAAAGCTTAGGGAGCCTATAACAAGGAAGATATCAAGACATCATGTAGAGGTACTAGAAATGTTTTGGAAATTTTCTAAAAGTCTGTATAAACAAAGAAATATGGAAATCAAGAAAAGGTACAAATGGAAATGTTTATGGAAGAATTAAATATGCCAAGGTTAGAGGTAGATGAGGCTCAATTAATGGTTAGGATTGGAGGAGATAAAATAAAAATACATACATACACACATACAAATATTTCAAGCACAGGCATTAATGCCCTTCTACATTGCCAATATACCAAAAACACTTGTTCCTATAATAAGTGTCCAGGCTGTTCTTAAAAATATCTAAACTAATACTTGCTTTAATGTAATTTGGTAGTCTGTTCCATGCATCAGCTACTCTGTAAGTGAACCAATTATTACAATTCTCATTCCTATAGAATATTCTACATAGATTGTGTAATGATTCTCTAGCACTTTTTGATAACCCCAAAGATTCCCAGATGTAGTTGTCTGTAAACGCCCTATATACCTGAATAAGATCTGCTCTCAGATATCTGTAAGAAACACTGTACAAGTTCAGATATTTTAGTCTTTCATAACAACTTAAATTTTCACATCCACGGATGCCCTTGGTATATTTTTGCTTTACTCTATCCAGTTTACTCATGCTTGTTTTCTTGTAGGGTCTCCATATTGTTATTCCATACTCAAGTTTGGGTCTAATGTAACTAACAAACAATGACTTCATCAGTTTTGATTTCCTAGACTTTATAAATATTTTTGTTCACCCTATAATTCTATAACCATCATTAGCCAAATGGTTGATATGATTAGAAAAACTCACAACTGAATTTACACATATACCGAAATCCTTAAATGAGTCTACAGTTTCAATCACTGTGTGCTGTATTAAAATTCACCTTACAGTTTATGTGTCTCAAATCTCATATGCTTAGGTTTTGATGTATTTATCAGCATATTGTTCTCATGTGCCTAAATGGTCAATTTAGTCAAGTTATTTTGCAGACATGCCTATCTGTAACACATGTAATCAGTTTACTCAATTTTAGATCATCTGTATATAGACCGTAGAACACCTCAGATGAAAAAGTTAGGTCTGAAAGATACAATCTAAACAAGTAAGGGCTTAAGACAGAGCCCTATGGGACACCCTGACTATAACCAAGGATTTTACCTGTCCAATTGCTGTATGATACTTGCCATGTCCTATTTGCAAACCATGCAGCTATCCATCTTATTAAGAGTACATCAGTACCTAGTTGTGCTAATTTATTGTTCAGCGTTTTGTGTATGACCCTGTCAAATGCTGAAGTTTAATCTATGTAAATTACATCACAGCACAATTTTTCATTTACAAATATTATATTGTTATAGAACATCATGTTACAGGTGGTAATAGATCTGTTTTCAACATATACATGCTGACATATGGTTTCAAGTCTCACCTATCCAGTTCTGACAATAACCTGTCCAACATTCCCTTCTCCATTATTTTTCCACAACATGAAAGTAGGCTTAAGGGTCTATATGACTCTGGGTTTGTCCTACTCCCTTTTCCCTTGAAGGCAGATTTAATAAGTGCATGTCTCCAATCCTGGGGAATCTAGCCATATGTATATGAGCTAGTGAATAATAGATACAATGGTATGCTAAGTTTTTGCTGAAGTGTTCTCAGGTCATTGTTACTAATTCCGTCTCCTCCCTGTGCTTTAGTGGTGTATAACCAATCAACAGGAAAGTCCCCAGGAATAGATGGCATTCCTGTGGAAGTTTTGAACCTAGGAGGGAAAAAACTAATAAAGATCTGGAAGGTTTGGTTAAACAGTATTTTAAAAAGAGAAGAAGTACCAACTACCTGGAAGAAAGTGACAGTAGCTGTAATAACTAAAGAGGGCAAAGACCTAACAGATCCAGCATCATACCAGCCCATTTCAATCCTAAACCACGATTATAAATTATTTATGTCTATAATGGCTAAAAGAACGAAAAAGGTGATGCCAAAATTGACAGACATGAATCAATGTCATTTTGTGGAGGGGAGGCAAACATTTGACAACATTAACAGAACACTGATGGTCCAGAGGGAAGCTGCATGTAAGAAAATACCACTGTTGTTGGTGGGTCTTGATGCAGAAAAAACATTTGACAGAGTAAGCTGGGGATGAGCATGGCAATGGAAGCATTTGCATTCACTGATAAAATTATAAGGTTGATTAGGAGGATATATTAGGGACTACAGGCAAAAATTAAAGTGGGTCAGCTCCTCTCTGATAATTTCTGTCTGAGCCGAAGAACCACCCAGGGATATCCGCTTTCCCCTTTATTTGCACTACATTTAGAACCATTGGCAAAGAAAAAAAAAATCAAGGATATACTTGGTATGGTAGTCAAGAAAAGCTAGCTCTATTTGCAGATGATATTATTTTATTCCTAATAAAACCAGAAAAAAACATTTCAGTGTTGTGGAACACTTTGAGACAGTTTCAAATCTTTTCAGGATACAAAATTAATGAAGCTAAAACAAAGGCAACAGCGGTAAATTATGTACCTACACATGAATTGGTTCAACAATATCCATATTTATGGGGGCATGATAAAATGAAGCACTTAAGAGTATGGATTAAAAAGTATTCTGGTGTGGCAGCTAAGGATATGTGGGAAGAGACTAAACAAAAGATAATACAAAAACTGAGAAATTGGAAGCTCTGTTATATGGATATGGATAGCAAGGTACAAGCAGTTAAGATGTTTTTAGTCCCTTTACTTTTATACACAGGTCAGGCATATTTTATCAACCAGAGGAGAGGTTGTGGATATAAAGAGCTGAAGGATTTTACTGAGAGCGGAAGACACCAAGTGGGATAAGATGATCCTTCCAAATGAACAAGATGGTGTGGGATTACCCAATTTGAAGGGGTATTTCAGAGTTATACATTTAAGGCTCCTATAAATACCACAAGCAGAAACTTTTAATTCAAACTGGAAAGGGATGATGATGAAACAGGGGTGAAGAGTCAAATAATTAGATGTATAACCCTTAAACAACAATTTTAAATCCAATGACCTTACAAAAAGTCTTAAATCTGTCAATAGGTCAGTTAAATCACCAGACGCAGCAGGTACAATAGTTATTTCTTCAGTTTCTTGTATTGAGGTTTTTGGCCTACCTTGACATTTGTTTTTTTCGAGCTGTCTTCGTCTTCCAGTCTGAAGAAATAACTGTTGTAACAACTGATATACAATTGAATGAACCAACAAATATATTAAACCTTTCAGATTATATACTGAATGACAATGAAAAGCAGTTATTAGCGAAAGGTTTATCATTTGTACCTGCTGCATCTGGTGATTTAACTGACCTATTGACAGATTTAAGACTTTTTGTAAGGTCATGGAATTTAAAATTGTTGTTTAAGGATAATACATCTAATGATTTGACTCTTAAATGTGCTAGTACTTTTATTCCATATAGCACTCCTGTAGTAAAAGTGTTCACAGATATGTGTGAGCAAGATATATATGACACTTTTTTATTCAGAAAACTAAATGTTTTTTTAATCTCACGAATGGTGAGAGGCATGCCTTGACCTCTTTACTTATGAATGAAAATATAATTATCAAACCTACAGATAAAGGCGGTATGATTGTTATAATGAACACTGCCCAATATTTTAGTAGCATGAATGATTTTTTTTCTCTGATGTTCAGACATTTTGTCTTAGTTAATAGAATGCATGTTAATAAAGTTATTGAGAAAGTAAAAAGCTTCCTCTATGACTTACTGATGGAAAGTAGTATCAGTTCAGAAACATATAACTATTTATATTTAGCCAACCTAGTCATTCCGTTTATATACTGATTACCAAAGATTCATAAATCCTTAATTATACCTCCTATGAGACCTATAGTCTCTGGTAGTAAATGGGTTACGGTTGCTATTTCAAAATACTTGGATAAACAGCTAACTCCCCTCTTTCAGTTTAGCCATAGATTCATTAAAGACACCTGTGATTTTTTTCTTTCACTGAAAGAATGGTGCTCAATTAATGCAACCCCTAATACTTGGCTTGTAACCATGGATGTAAGATCTCTTTTTACTGTAATCCCCAATTCACATGGTATTGAAGCAGTTAGAGAATTTCTTACTTTACATAGTGATTTTTGTATGCCAAAAATCCAGTTACTATGTCAGATGTTAGAATGTATTCTGGAAAATAATGTGTTTAGTGTTGGAGACAACTTTTTTCAACAACAAGGTGTTGCGATGGGAAGATCCATTGTGAACACCTATGCTAACATTGTGTTAGCTAGATGGGAAGAACAACACATTTTTTCAAATATTTTTAGGTACACCAATATATTGTTCTATAAACGTTTCGTGGATGATATTTTTCTGTTATGGAAAGATAATGATAGTCAATTGGTTATGCATAAGGAATATTTGGAATCTACTACTGATTTTTTTATTTGATGTGAATTATTCATTGGCATCTATGTTTTTGGATATTATTATATCAAAAGAAAATGATACGTTTGTTACTGCTATACATAGGAAGAATGTTCAAATATCAAAATATGTTCACTCAACAAGTATGCATCCAAAGCACACATTCAGGGGAATGGTGAAAAGCCAGTTTATGAGGGCAAGCAGGCTTAGCACCAAAGATGGTATGTTTTATAAGGAAATGGATGAGATGGCACTGGACTTTAATGATAGAGGCTATGATAGTAATATGATTGAAGTCTAAGAAAGAAGTAATATCTATGAGGGAGACTATAGCTAAGCCCTACTTATTAAGGTTAGATGAGGAGCTTACAAATATTTCAACTACAAAATCTAATTTTAATAGTAAGATCAATTATGTAATGAAATTTAATAGACATGTGGATATTATTTAAAAAAGCATTAGAATAAACTGGACTATTCTAACTTCCAATCAGGAAATCGAGTTAATAGGTTATAGACCAAGCTTTACCTATAAGAGAGAACATAATCTTAAACAACTTTTATGCTATAAAGATGTAAGAATGAATAAAGACACCAAGACCCGTATGGGAAAACCAGGGACAGTACCTTGCTTGAATTGTATTAATACTGATATTTCATTTATACATCCATTAAGTGGGAAAATGTTTGAATTTAGGGCCAGGGGCACATGTAATACATCAAATGTGGCATATTTTGCCAACTGTACCCAGTGTAACTGTTTTTATATAGGAAAGACCAATAGAAAACTAAAAGAAAGAATCTGTTCACATTTATCAGACATGTGCAGTATGTCTTAACAAATGCATTCACTAAACATATATCTAGCAATGGATTAATGCATAAATTTAAATTTAGGATTCTACAGGTAATTTATCAAAATCCTAAAGGTGGTGATATAGTAAAGAGAACTGAATGAATGGAGTATAAATGGATTAATTATTTTCGAGCAGATAATTATCCTCGGCTCAACATTACTACTAGTATTAAACATGTTTTAAGAGAGGGGCGTGAATTAATTTAAAATACTGAAGTATCATACTTAAATGAATAGTCTGTTGAAACATTTTATATGTTTTTTACATTTTTATATATGCTTATGTTTATTTATATATATATATATATATATTATATATATCTACACATATGATCGTTATGTATTTTATAAATATTTTTATTGTTTTTGATATATAAGTATATTTATGAGATAGGGCACTTTAAGCTTGTAATTAGGGTTTAACTGGATATGTGAACGGATTGGTTCTACTCTCTTTTTAAAAATGGTTTACTTCATCTGTTGATTTTATACACCGAGGAAGAGTTATACTCGAAAGTTTTGTACTACCACTAAAACGTTGTGGTGAACGTCTTTGAGTTTTGTTTTGTTTTTTTGTCTTCCTTCACACAATCCATCCACCTCTTCACTGGACACCCTTGCTTCCTCTTACCTTCTTCCTGTTTGTCCTAAATCTTCCTCACCAGACTGTTTCTTTGCCTTTCTGCACGTGTTCATGTGTCCAAAAACCACCGTATTCTGTTCTCTTTGATCTTTTCTGCAATTGGAGCTACTTTGGCTTCTGCTCATATGTAAAAATAACAAAAGGTACTGGAAAATATATATAAAAGCAGGAAATTTTATGGCAACTGCGAGTTAATGCTACACAGTGGCCATCCATTAACGATTCTCTCTCCATTGCATGTTTTTTAAGGCTGAAAACCCTAGAGAGATAAAAGTTCAAAAAACGTTAAATAGGTTTATGCATATATTCATATATATATATATATATATATATATATATATATATATATATATATATATATACACATTTTTTAAGGTAATGAACTGTATATACATGTATTTTCATTTTAAGTATGCAGAAATTGGTTTTGTATTTAGTAATATATTTGAGCCCTTTATATATTATTTATCAAGTTGTAGCTTTTTACTGTTATTTGTTAAGGTTCTTTATTTGATTTTTTTTGGTTTACCTTCATTTTGTCAGAAGTAAGTTGTACGATGCACCAAAGTGCGAAAGTATAACTTCAAGATTTCAGAAATGTCAACTGCCACTGTTGCGAATTCAAATGAGCGAATTCACATTGGCATTCGCAAATTTGAATTCGGCATTCACAAATTTGAATTTGGCATTCTAGGTGCAGATCGTGCTATAGCAGGAATCAGGAAATTAACACTTTCCCTTACTGTAGTGCGATCACGGAGTTTGTATATTAAAGTAGTGGGCGTGTGGGGGGCACAGCCCCCACATGGGGGGTGCAGAGGGGCTTGCCCCCTTGCATACCGATGTTTGCAGACATTCAGAAATGTCTCAACATTCACTGTTGTGCTGCAGTGCAAAAATGGTCGAATCCGGTTTTCCAGATTACCATTTTTAACATTTTGTTTCAGGGGAAATGTTGAGTTTCGTGATTTAAAGTCACACAATAGTGCGATCATACAACTGCCTTTCAACAAAATGAAGGCATTTTTTATATCTTTAAATATTCATGTCTTTATTTGGAGGGCACCGATTGGTTTTGCACAAGGGAGTGTGGTTTTATTTAGCTTTAAAAAGCTGTTTTTATAAAAAAAATATGTTCTGAGGAAGTTTCTGAAGTTATCAGAGATGAAAGCGCTAAACTTGTGGATTAAATAAACAAAATTTGTCATCTTTTAAGAGCGGCTTTTCTCCTGGTGCCTTTTGTTATTTTTGTTGGTGTTTATTTGCTTAATTCGTGAGTTCTGCTCATATGTCCTCATTTCCTCATCTGTCCCACAGTCTGCATACCACCCTTCTCAGGCACTTAATTTCCATCACTTCTAGCTTTTTCAACTGTTCTGCCTTTACTGCCCAAGTTTCTGTCCCATACAGTAGTACTGGTCGGACCACTGTCTTGTACATCTTACTTTTCAGCTTCTTTGGCATTCTTCTGTCATAGACTACACCTGACACTCTATGCCAGTTGGCTGCAGCCCCTCTGATTCTAGCTTTGACTTCTTCATTTAGACTTCCCTTCTCCTCAGCCTACCCCTCTCTCCCAGATACTTGAAGCTGTTTACTTGTTCCACTATCTTCCCTTCTATCTCAATTCTCAGTTTCTTCTGATTTTCCCAATTTGTTGCCATTACCACAGTCTTCTGTGCTCAGTTTCATCTCATGTGCCTTCAGTTTTGTATTCCATTCTCCTATCCTTTGCTGAAGTTCTAGCTCAGAGTCAGCCTCTAAATGCTCCATCGTCTGCTTACAGCAACTTTGTTGATCTGTCCCCTCAGACCTGTTTGCTAATGTAGTCCATCACCAGTATGAACAGCAGTGGGCTCAGAGCTGAACCCTGGTGTGCACCCACTCCCGCTGGGAACCCCTCTGTGAGACTGAACACTATTCATATTTGAGTGATTGGGTCCTTGTACATAGTCTGCACTAATTCTACCAATGTTTCTGGGACTTCAAAACACCACAGTACTGCCCAGATCAGCTTTCTCCAGACTTTGTTATATGCTTTATCCAAGTCTAGGAATGCCCAGTTGGACTCTCTGCTCATCTCTAGCTTCTTCTCAAGTATCTGTCTCACTGCAAACATCCAGTCTATTGTGCTGCATCCTGATCTGAATCCGAACTGCTCATTTCCTATCTTACTTTCTACAACTCTGTGTATCTGTTTAGCATTCACCTTCTCCAGAACTTGCATGCAATGTGATAGGAGTTTGATGCCTTTGTACTGCTCACAGTTGTGGATGTCCCCTTTGTTCTTGTACACTGGCATAAGTATGCATATTCTCCAGTCATCTGGGATAAGCCTTTCTTTCCACACTACTATTAGTACCCTCAGGAGCCTTTCTCCCTTGTGTCACCCAGCATCTTTATCATATCTGCTGTGACCTCATCTGAGCCTGCTGCTTTTCCTGACCTCATTTTCCTTAGTGCTGTTCTTGTTTCTTCTAAGGTGGGCTCCACTTCTCTTATCGTAGGCTGTACATCTTCTGTGGGGTTTTCTTCATTCAGAAGCTGCTGGAAATATTCCTTCCACCTGCCTTTGATGTCCTGTGGACTGGTGAGTAGGTTGCTGCTGGCATCCCTTATGAAGGGTGTCTGAATACCTTCTTTATCTTTCTGTCTTTGCCTTGCAACATGATATTGTTTTTTTCTGCCACTCACTGAGGCACTTTCCAGAAATTGGAAGAGTTCCTCCGATGCCCTATTCTTTGCTATTGTAACTTCTTTCTTAGCTTCTTTGTTAGCCAACTAGTAGTCCTTCCTAGCCTGGTCAGTCTTTTTTTATCTCCCACTTCTTCCTGCACTCCTTCTTTCTTTTGATGACTTCCTATACTTCTGCATTCCACCACCAGTTTTCCTTACGTATCTTATTTCCATACCTGGCTCGACTACATATCTTTTTTGTAGTCCTAACACATGCTGTTTTTAGGCACTGCTATTCTTGCTCAACTCCACCTATTTACTCCTCTTCTTGGGGTGCTAGAGCCCCGAGTAATTCCTTGAACTGTTGTACTTTCTCTCCAGTCAACTTCCAGATCTTCAGCCTGGTCTCTGTTGACCTTAAAGCCTTCTCTGACCACTGCTTGCAGCTGATTGTGGCAACTAGTGGTTTATGCTGTGGGCTGACTGTTTCACTGGGGATGACTTTGCAATCATGGATTCTACCTCAGTGTCTTTTCCTTACTATGAGGAAGTCTACCGGAGTTGCCTGCTGGCTACTCTTGCATGCAATCTTGTGACTCTCTCTCCTTCTGAACCATGTGTTGGCTACTATCAAGCCATTTGCCAGACTGAAGTCTAGAATGGCTTCTCCTTCTTTATTCCTGTTACCCCACCCACGTGGATACCCATGTGGACTCAGACAGTCCTCATATCCTGTTCTGTCTGTCCAGATATGTGCGTTCAAGTCATCCATTATCAACACCAAGTCATGTTGCCCTGCATTATCTAGTAGGTCCTACAACTGCTGTCTGAATGCACTCTTTTCCTCACTATCACAACCCTGCTGTAGAGCATAGACTGAGATTTAAATCCTGCCCTATTATTACACTGGTGTCTGATTGCCATGAGTCTGTCATTAATTCTGATGGTATCCCTCACTGCCTTCTGAAGCCTCTCTCTCACCAAAATACCTACACCATTTCTAGCCTGTCCCCCTCCTGAATAGTAGAGTCTGGATCCCAAGCCAGGTGGCTTTACTGCACTGTCCTTCCTTCTCATTTCTTGGAGATATAGGATGTCCAGCCTCTTCTGTATCATCATGTCATCCACTTCCAAGCTGCATCTTGTCAGTGAGCCTACATTAAGCATAGCAATTCTCAGTTCATGTATGGTAGGTTGGTTGGTTTTATTGTCCAGCTTTCACTGAACAGAGCTATCCCAAGTAACCCAGGCTGGGCAACTAAACACTGGCCGGCCAGTAGGTTATTGACCCTGGGCAGCTGGATTTTATGGCAGGCACACACTGGCCAACAGGGGCACATATTACCCCTCCTACTGTTAGCAAAGTTCCCTGGTGTAGATCAGAGTAGGCCAGGTCCTCAACCCACTTATCACTGGAAACTACCCATGCCCATTTTGGTGACATTAGTCAACATGACCTAATCACCTAGAACCATATTTTATACTGTCAAGTGGCTATCCCTGTCATGGCATGTAGTCTGTGATCCATGTTCTCCTATCTTGAGGATACTGTGCACCACAATAGATGCCCATAGCAGTTGGTCTGTACAACTCTTCCCCCATAGGGCACCATGTAGAGCCTGTGCTGCTGCCCACAGCTCCATTCATTGGTGAGTCTGAGATGGAAATACTCAGCATGTTTTTCAGACATGGGATAAACCCCATGGAGACACAGGAAGAGCATGCAAACTCCAAACAGGCATTGATCGGCGGTCAAGATCGCACATTGTGCATGGGAGTTGAAGACCTTAACCATTATATCAATGGCAGCTGAATGTAAACTATGCATACTGAACTGTATTTCTAAGATTTAACTATCTTTGTCCAGTTTGCCCACAATTCTAAATGGATTTTCCTTAGAACACAAGATCTTTTCAGTTTTTAATGTAGCTAATGAGTTCTGGACTATATCCATCATGAGGAGTCATAAAACAATTTTGCTTTTTCAGTAGGGAACAACCAGTATGTTTGGGCTCAATCTCCACCCTTATGGATTTCACAAAAATGAACATATTTTCAGGGCACTAGTAGAAGTTTAAGCACAATTATTGTACAAATGAAACCATCAGAAAAATGTGTGGCAGTTGTCCTAGAGGATTAAGGAGCTTTTAATGAGCTGTTTCCTGTGGTCCTGTAGTGCAAGGTTTGATTCCCTCAGCCTCCACTGCCTAACTGACTGAGCAAATCACTTAACCAGACACCAGTCTCAGGCGGTCTGAAAAAGGTCTATGGAGATCAGTGTTCTATCCCAAAAACAAATACAAATACAAGAAAAAAACACTATGGTGTTAGAAAAGGGAAATGCTCTCATTGCTTCATGAACTTGGAGAGGGCATGTACACACCTTACTGTGTATATCTGAGACTTTTGAAAAGGGAAGAGTTTAAGATGTTCTCATAAGAGTAATTTAAGGCAGACTAAGGTTTGTTACTTAGAATACAGTGCCTGTGCAGTATAGTTATGTGAGGATTATTCAAGTCCATTTATCATTTTTGTCAAAAAAAAAAAAAAAAAGATTCAGGTTTATTACAGTGCTTACATCCTAATCATTTTATTGAAGTTAATAAATTACTGTTGGAATTTTATTCTGACCCTTGCTAAGCAAACTAAGCAGATTTAGCTATTAACAAGAGGAGGCCCAGTATCTTACACAACTATCATATGATTGGCACGTTGGTCAATTAAGCATGCACTGTTAAACTCACTCTCCCTTTGATTATTGATTATTTTAAACAATTTCCCAAATATTCACATGGTCAACATGAATGCTGCAGTGCTGTGTTTTCTTAAGACCATG
Source organism: Protopterus annectens (assembly GCF_019279795.1). NCBI lineage: Eukaryota > Metazoa > Chordata > Ceratodontiformes > Protopteridae > Protopterus > Protopterus annectens. The sequence continues at coordinate 397,389,607 of NC_056751.1, read as the reverse complement.
GAGGGACTCTCACAGTCATTGGTTATTATCCAGCAACAGCAGGAATAGTCAGGTCACTTTTTTGAAAACTATACATAGTACAACCTGGCCATTGGGGGGGGGGGGGGTCAATGGAATTCTCCTTACATGTGGAGACATTAATATTATGAACCTGCACAACAACTGTTAAATATGCAAACATTAAGATCGATTATAGACAGATAAAGGGCAAAGTGGGAGGCTTGCTGGTAACCTAATATCAACACTGGTATGCAAGATGCATCCTAGCTGCAGGCCTCCTGGAAAAACAGGGAACAACATTCTTGTCTTATACTGACAGAAGAGGGAAACTAGGGATAGACAAAACCTTTCAAAATACTGGTATGTATTGTCTGCTAATGGATTATGGCAATGTGAGTAGGAAGGACAGCATACAGTATATGGGTTGTACAAGATGACATGGGTCAGGTTTGAAGGGAAAGTACACTAGATAGAAACATTTCTAAAGAACTGACAAATACTGAAAAAAACTAAAATATAACCAACCAAACAAGATGAAAATTAGAAAAACAGAATCTTTTATTGGAAAGGTAAGTGCTTTCATGCACCTCTATGCACTTCTTCAGACCATACTAAAAACAGAATAACACCCTCTTCATTACCATACATCAATAAAAGAATAAAATCATTAACAAATCAATCACTGAGGTAGAGCTCGAGCCCTCAGTACTAGCTTTAAAGGTATATTAACATTTAAGCCAGCTCTATGTGCTTGAAAAGTGGTAATCCAATTAGTTTCTGTTACTTCTACCTTATTGACAATATCTCCCCATCTGAAGTCACTAGTAATAAGGTGCAAAACTAAACCTATGATCCTTAAAAGTTCACAGGTTCATAGAAGGGTACTAGGCTATTGGCCATAGGGCCTATATAAGCCTAGCCAAATATGTACCCTGGCTTTCGCCACCCATTATTTTCCTGTGCCCCTGTAGAGCAGAGCCACAGAAGTGATCCTCGGGGTGAATTTCCCATCTCCCATCCAATCATCAAGATTCTTCTTGAAGAGTGCTAATGAGGAGCTCTGTTTGACATAGATAGGTAGCCTGTTCCAGAGTATGAGAAGTCTCTGGGACAGGAAAATATCCCTCCAACATGTTCGGTTTATTGTGGTGACAAGGTTTAGGTCCCTAGAGCGTGTAGCTTTGGAGGGATTGGGATTTCTTTAAGTGGAGCATGTCCAAGAGCTCTGGGTTTGACATAGCTTTGTATGTTAGGCAAAGATCGCCTCTGAGTAGGCGAAATGCGACAGAGTAAAGCTGGAGTTTTTTGAGACAGTCTGCATAGGGCATCTGTTTGAGGCCAGTAATCCTCTGTGAGGTATTTCTTTGGCCTTTCCAGTTGTTGTAGATGTCTTGTGAGGTACATACCAAAAGAAGCATTGTACTCTATAATGGGTCTAATGATTGATGAGTAGAGGGGAACAATGACCTCTTTTTTTTCTGGATGAGAAACCTTTTGTGATGAGGTGAGCCACGTAGAAGGATTTCCTAACCACTGGCAATGTGATTATCAAAGGAGAGACTACTGTCCACCTGTGTCCCAAGGTCGCTTATCACATTTTCGGCATTATGTAGACTACCAGCTATGTGGTAGTTCATGGGTACAGAGTTTAAGTTGCTATATATTTATATAAAGAAAGTACAGTTGTGCACACTTACCATAAATGTAGATGTTTAAGTGTAGTCACTGTTGCAGTCATCACCTGTAGGTTATCCCTGCTGTGGTAGCCCTTAGCCGGCCCGAATACCAGAATCAATGTTTTTCTGCATTGGCTGCTGTCACTTGTCTGACATCAGGTTGTCAGTGCTACAAAGGAAGGCAGCCAATGCCATTAAATCAGTTTTTTTCCCTAACCAGTCAGAGGTCTAAGTAAATACGGTAAAGTGGTCCTGGTGGCTAAAAGCCACCATTAGAAACTTATGTCTCCCTAAAGAAATTAGATATAAGGGGAAGGAGGGTGGGAAACCAGGACTGCAACAGTGAATACACTCGAACATCTACATTTATGGTAAGTGTACACAACTGTACTATGTTCTTTGTGTTTCACTGTTGCAGTCATCACCTGTGGGAGGATTCACAAAGCTGAGTTGAGGGGTGGTAGGATTAGTAAGAGACCTAGGAATGGGTCACCATGCCCTGCAGAAAGTACAGTTGTGTACACTTACCATAAATGTAGATGTTCAAGTGTATTCACTGTTGCAGTCATCACACTTGGGTTATCTGCCTGCAAGTAGCCCTCAGTTGGCCTGAATACCAGACTTAGTATTTCTTTGTCAGATGCTGTCGCCTCTTCCAAGACGTCAGGTCGTCAGGGGTATAAAAACAGGCAGCCGATGCCATTACATCAGTTTTTCCTGCCCCAAATGTCAGGAGCCCCAAATAAGGAGCTAGTATATGGTGGGGAAAACACCACCAGTAAAAAGTAAACACCAATACCAGTAAGAATAGCCATAGAGAGGAGGGATAAAGAGACAGAGAAAACCAGGGGGCTGGAGGGAAGGAAACCAGGACTGTAACAATGAATACACTCGGAACATCTACATTTATGGTAAGTGTACACAACTGTACTATGTTCTTCATGTTTCACTGTTGCAGTCATCACACACGGGTTGATTCCCAAAGCTGAGGAAGGGTGGAGGCAGTCAAGAAGAGTTAGGGCTGGCTAGTATGCCTTGCAAGACTGCTGTAGCAAATCCTACCCTGGATTTAGAAAAGATAGGCAGGTGGTAGTGCTTGGAGAAGGTGTGTACAGAACTCCAGGCAGCTGCTTCCAGTATGTCCCTTGTAGGGACTCCTCTGAGAAATGCTGTAGAGGTGGAATTAACTCTAGTGGAATGTGTTCTGACCCCCTGAGGGGTTGGTTTTCCATGGTGCTTGTTGTAGAAATGGATGCAGTGTGCTATCCATTTGGAAATGGTTTGTTTTGAAATGGCCTTGCTCCCTGCCCTGTTTCAAAGCTGACTAATCTGGTCAGATTTTCTGAAAGGCTTAGTCCTATCAAGGTAGAACCTGAGCTGTCTGTGCACGTCCAAAGAGTGCAGGATCCTTTCCCCTTTATTTTGAGGATTAGGGAAGAAGGTTGGCAAATGGATGGCTTGGTTGAGAGCCACACTGAACACCACTTTAGGCATAAAGGAAGGGTTAGTTCTGAGGGAAACCCTGTCAGCATGGAAAATAATGAAGAGTTCTACAGCCATCAGTGCTTGTAAGTCAGACACTCTTCTAGCTGAAGTGATGGCTAGAAGCAAGGCTGTTTTCCAAGAGAGGAATTTTAACTCTGCTGAAGCAGCAGGTTCAAAAAGGGGAAGTGTGAGCTTTTCCAGTACAAAGTTAAGGTCCCAAGCAGGGGTGGGTGCTCTCCTTGGTGGCCTTAAGTTGTTTTCCCCTCTCAGGAAACTGTTTGATGAGAGGGTAAGAGAATAGAGGTGGCTCAGTATTGTAATGAGCTGAAATGGTAGAGGCATGGATCTTAATGGAGGAGAAGGATAGACCTCTCTGGAGTAGTTCTGCTAGGTAATCCAGGATAAGAGGTAAGGAGGGCAGTGCTGTGTCCTTTCCTTTAGACTGAATCCAAGAACAATACCGTTTCCACTTTTCAGCATAGGATTTCCTAGTACTGGGCCTTCTGGCTTCAAGGATGATGTCCAGCACCTGTTTGCTTAGGGTTGCTGGTGGGGTATTTAAGGAATAAGCCAGGCTGCAAGATTTAGGGTTTGCAATTGTGGATGCAAAATCTGTCCCTCCTGCTGAAAAAGCAGAGTTGGGGTCTGGTATAGGTGCCAGGGTGGCACCGTTGTCAGGCTGCGCAGGAGTGGGTAGCAGTGCTGGTGTGGCCAGTCCGGGGCAGTCAGAATTGTTCTTGGCCTGTCTTATTTTATCTTGAGTAATACTCTTGAGATAAGGGGCAGAGAGGGAAAGGCATAGATTGAGAGGTTTTCCCATTGAAAGGATAGGGCATCCACCTTCCAGGCCCTCCTGTGAGGGTACCTTGTGCAGAATTTGCTTAACTGGTGGTTGTCGGGGGAGACAATTAGATCCACCTCTGGGGTCCCCCATTTCTGGATCAGAAGGTTGAAGGTGGTGGGCTCCAATTTCCACTCGTATGGGTCCAGGATATTTCTGTTTAAGTCATCTGCCAGTGAATTTTGTTTGCCTGGCAGGAATCAAGCTTGTAGATGAGCTTGGTTGTCCAAGGCCATGTTCCATAGGGACATGGCTAACCTGCAGAATGGGTCAGAATGGGTTCCCCATTTTTTGTTGATGTACCACACAACTGTGGTGGTGTCTGTTTTTATCAGCAGCTGTCCTGGAAAGAGTAGGTATCTGAAAGCTGTCAGGGCATTCTGTACAGCTAGCATCTCTTTTTGATTGATGTACAGGAGAATTTGCCTTGGGCACCAGTAGCCCTGAATACATTTATCCACCATGTGAGCCCCCCATGCATAATCTGATGTGTCTGTGGTTAGGGTCTGGGCGACGTGGGTTTGAGTGAAATGCAGTCCCTTGTTGTGGTTGCATGCTTCTTATAGGTTCATAGGTTTATACTAGGCTATCTGCCCTAAGGCAGTTATAAGCCTAGCCCAAAGTTTTGTGGCTTACGCCACCCCTTATATGAAAAAATACTGTGCCCATTAGTTTGTTGTGCCTCTGTCCAGCAGTGACACAGAGATGATTCCCGGGATAAACCTACGATCTCCCATCCACAGGTCAAGATTTCTCTTTAACAGAGCCAGCGAGGTGCTCTGCCTCACATGGACCGGGATTTTATTCCACAGGATAGGGAGTCTCTGAGTGATAAATCTATCCCTCCATCCCTCTATCCTTCTTGCCCACCAAAGGAACTCTGTCATTAGACAAGTTACGATAAGAAGGACTTTTTCCAGGTCCTGAGAATGTTGGCACCAAAGACTTTTTAAGTACCATTGAAGTTTCCTCATATGCAGTCTTGCATATGGAATTAGCAGAATACAGGAGGCCATGAACTCTAGGGCTTGCAGTATTTTTGTTGCAGATAGCTGGGTTCTGGTGGCCATTTGTTTGAAGTAGTCTGTCAGATAGACCTGTTTTTCTGAAGTGAGGAATGCCATCTGGGAAGTTGTGTCAAAGCTTGTTCCCAGGAATGCAATCTTTTGACTGGGTACCAGTTGTGATTTCTTTTCATTGATGGTGTACCCCAATGAAGTTAGAAGGATTTTTACAAATGTCAGGTGCTGAAGCAGCAACTCCTGACTGTCCGCCTGAATCAGGCAGTCGTCCAAGTACAGGTAAATTTGGATATTTCTCTGCCTGCAGTATGCAATGGCTGGAGCCAAGCATTTTGTGAATACCCTGGGCGTGGTAGATAAGCCAAAGGGAAATGCAGAGAACTGATAATGCATAGACCCTGCACTGAAACAGATATTTCCTGCATGACTCCCTTATGGGGATGGGCAGATAGGCTTCTTTTAAGTCTAGGGTGACTAACCAGGCATCCTTGGCTAACATAGGGAGAAGCTGTTGCAGGGTAAGCATCTTGAATTTCGATACCACCAGGAAGGTGTTGAGAATTGAAAGATCCAGGATTGGGAGCCAAGAGCCCTCTTTCCTGGGTACCAGGAATAGTCTGGAGTAGAATCCTTGACCCCTCTGTTCTACTGGAATAGGGTGTATAGCTGTGATATTGAGCAGGGAAAGTACTTGGTTTTGAGCCTCTGCCCACTGGTTTGGAGGAAGGTCTGGAAATCTGCTTGGGGTTGGCATTGAATGGAAATAAAATGTGTACCCCTGGGTTACAATGTTGAGGACCCATCTGTCCTGAGTGATGAGCATCCATTTGTTTGCATGAAGGGCATGTTTTCCTCCTGGGGGCGCAAGCAATTGGGCAGGGCTCGGAAGCAGAGTGGAGAAGTCATTGTGAGCTTTTTCCATAAGGAGGTAGCTAATCATTCCCTGCTCTAAGGGTGGTGGCGCTCCATTGCTTAGATCTCTGCATACCCTGAGACTGTTGCCTGGGTGGTTTGTTTCGCCTGGGTCTTGTTTGGGAAGGCCTGAGGGGGCTGGAAAGGACCAGTGTTTTGAAGGGCAATGCCTACTGAATCTAGGTAGTTGCACTTGTATTATTTAACAGTTTGCATAGATTTAGCCTTTTCTTCCTCTGCTCTGGTGCCAAACAAATGGTCCTTATTTAAAGGAGTGTCTAGTAATTTAGATTTGACGTTATCTGGCAAGGCCTGCTCCTTCAGCCAAGTATGTCTTCTCAGTACAGAGCCATTGACTGCTACCCTGCAAGATGCTTCTAGGGCATCAAAGCCACACTGCAAAGTATGCTTACTAACTTGGTTTGCAGAGTGCATAAGCTCCTACAATTCTTTATTTTCTGCACAATCTGGAAAAATTACCCATTTTTGTTTAATAAATTCCATAATATGTTGCTGGTATTTCAGCATGTGAAACTGGCAATTCAATGCCCTGATAGCAAGAGTTGCAGAGGTATATACCTTCTTACCCCATCAGTCCAAAGCTCTGGAATCTCTGTCCGAAGGGATAGGATTTTTGGTTGTAGTAGCCTTAATACCTTTAGGTACCTGGAAAATGATCTCTAGATCAGCAGTAGGATTCTTGAAAAGAAACTTGTGAGAATCAGGTACTCTGTAGTACCTGTCTGGTTTCCTAGGGGCTGGAGGTTAAGTGTCTGGAGTAAGACTGGATTCCATGAAAACATCATCCACAACATCCAGGACAGGGGGTATAGCTAAAGGCCTGTGCTGAGGCAACTCTAAAAATTCTCCGAGTCGCTTTTTGGACTGAGGATGGTCTTGGCATTCCCAATGGAAATGCTCTCAAAGTATGCAAGGTTTCACCAAAAGAGAAATCCTCTGAAGGGGAGGCAGAGGGAATGGATTCCTCTGCATCTGAATCCCCATAGGTGGATAAGGGCATATTTTCATAATCAGAACGTCAGAGTCATCAGACTCCTAGTCTGTAAAAAGTACAGTTGTGTACCTACCATAAATGTAGATGTTTGAGTGTATTCACTGTTGCAGTCATTACACTTGGGTTATCCTGCTGGCAGGCTACCCGCAGTCGGCCTGAATTCCAAAGTCTCGGTCCGGCGTCGGTTGCTGTCACCTCCTCCCTGACGTCAGTGCGCCAGGGATATAAAAGATGCAGCCGACACCATTTTCTTCAGTTTTTCTTGCCCCAGATGTCAGGTGCCCCCCAAAGGGTAGGCTAAGAAATTATGCCAATAAAAGAGCATGCACTAAAATAAAACATAATCTTCATCTACAAGCAAATACACCACATAGGTTGTATAGAATAGAGAAGTACAGATAAGTCCCAGCAGAGAAAGGGGGATGGTGGGTGGGTAACCTGGACTGCAACAGTGAATACACTCGAAAATCTACATTTATGGTAGGTACACAACTGTACTATGTTCATTGTGTTTCACTGTTGCAGTCATTACACTTGGGTTGAATCCCAAAGCTGAGGTTGGGTGGCTGGGCCTAAATAGAATTAGGAGAGGCTATGAGGCCATGCAGAACTGCAGTGGTGAAGCCTGCTCTGGATTTGGAGTAAAGAGGTAAGTGGTAGTGCTTTGTAAAAGTGTGCACTGAAGTCCAAGTTGCAGCCTCCAAAATGTCCTTGGTTGGTACTCCTCTGAGGAAGGCTGCTGAAGTAGCTGCTGCTCTGGTTGAGTGTGGCCTGATACCCTTAGGCACTGATTTGCCATGTTGAGAATAGCAGAAATGAATGCAGTGGGCTATCCATTTGGAAATAGTCTGCTTTGAGATAGCTTTTCCTTGAGATCCTGCAGCAAATGCCACTAAGAGTTGCTCAGACTTTCTGAAAGCTTTAGTTTTGTCCAAGTAGAAGTGTAGCTGTCTGTGTATGTCCAAAGAATGTAGTAGTCTATCCCCCTTATTCTGTGGGTTTGGATAAAAGGTAGGCAAGTGAATTGTTTGATTAAGAGCCACACTGGACACTACTTAGGCATAAATGTTGGGTTTGTCCTCAGAGAAAACCTGTCTGGATGGAAAATTATGTAAGGTTCAATCACCATTAGAGCCTGTAACTCTGAGACTCTTCTTGCTGAAGTAATTGCTAAGAGCAGAGCTGTTTTCCATGATAAGAATTTTATCTCAGCTGTATTGGCTTGCTCAAAAGGAGGCAGAGTGAGTTTTTCCAAGACAAAGTTGAGGTCCCATGCAGGTATTGGTGCTCTTCTTGGGAGTCTTATGTTTTTGGCCCCTCTGAGGTACTGCCTTAATAGTGGATGTGAAAAAATAGGTGGGTCCGTATTGTAATGAGCTAAAATGGCAGAGGCATGGATCTTAATCGATGAAAAGGATAGGCCTTTGTCCAGCATCTCAGTTAGGTATTGTAAAATCTGAGGAATATTTGGTACAAGCATGTCAATTCCTTGTGCCTGGTTCTAACCACAGAATCTCTTCCACTTTTCTGCATATGATTTTCTGATGCTGGGCCTCCTGGACTCCAGAATAACATCCATAACTGATTTTGGGAGAGGTGTGTTCTGAATACATTATCTGCCATGCAGCCAGATTTAGGGTTCTGAGTTGGCTGTGCAGTATTTGATTGCTTTGTTGGGTCAGTAAATGAGAAATTTGAGATAATGTCCAGGCTGGGCCTTGAGACAAGCTCTTTAGGATTGGGTACCAGTGCTAGCATGGCCAGTCTGGGGCAATCAGGATCATTTTTGGCTTCTCTTGTCTGACCTTTAGGAGTACCTTGGGGAGGAGAGGTAGTGGAGGAAAGGCATATACTGTAAGGTTTTTCCAGCTGAATGATAGAGCATCCACTTTCCATGCTAGCTTGTGATGTCCTTGTACAAAATCTCTGTAGTTTTCAGCTGTGAGGGGAGGCAAATAGATCTATGTCTGGGCATCTCCATTTCCTTGTTATCATGCTGAAGATTTGTGGATCTAGTTTCCACTCATGAGGATCCATGAGGTTTCTGCTTAGTTCGTCTGCCAGAGTATTTGTCTTCCTGGCAGGAACTGTGCTTGTAGGTGTACTTGAAAAGTCAATGCTGTGTTCCACAAAATCATGGCTTGTCTGCAGAGGGGGTAGGAATGCGTGCCTCCCTGCTTGTTTATGTACCACATGACTGTAGTATTGTCCGTCTTTATTAGCAGTTGTCCTGGATGAAGCAGATCCTTGAAAGCTGTCAGGGCATTCTGGACAGCCAGCATTTCTTTTAAATTGATATGAGGATGCATTTGGCTTGTTGGCCATGTGCCCTGAATACATTTTCCTGCCATGTGGGCCCCCAGGCATAATCTGATGCATCTGTTGTTGTTTGCCTGGCAGTGGGTAAAGTGAAAGGCTGTCCCTTGTTGTGGTGACAGGCCTGTGCCCACCATCAAAACTCCTGTTGTAGGCAGGGAATGAGGGTAATTAGTTTTTCCAGGCTGTGGCAATGTTGAGTCCAAACACTTTTTAGATACCACTGTAGTTTCCTCATATGCAGTCTTGCATATGGAATTAACGGAATGCAGGATGCCATGAAGCCCAAAGCGTACAAAATTATTCTTGCAGATAACTGGGTCTTTGTTGCCAACATTTTGAAGTAAGAAGTCAGTTGCCTTTGTTTGTCTGGCGTGAGATAAGCCATCTGGGCAGTTGTATTTAAGCTTGCACCCAGGAATATTACCTTTTGAGAGGGTATTAGTTTTGATTTATTTTCATTTACTGTGTACCCTAGGCAAATTAGTAATCTTTTTACAAATGCCAGATACTTTAGTAAGATGTCCTTGTTCTCTGCTTGAATAAGGCAGTTGTCCAAGTAGGGATATATTTGAATTCCTCTTTGTCTGCAAAAAGCAATTACTGGTGCCAGATTTTTTGTAAAGACCCTGGGCGCAGTAGATAAGCCAAAGGGCAGTGCAGAGAATTGGTAGTGCATTGAGCCAGCTATGAATCTGAGGTATCTTCTGCAAGATTGTCTGATTGAGACATGCAGGTATTGCCTCTTTTGGGTCCAAGATTACAAGCCAAGCCCTCTTGCCCAGCATGGGCAGAAGCTGCTGCAGAGTCAACATTTTGAATTTTGGAATGCCCAGAAAAATGTTTAGAATAGACAGGTCCAGTACTGGTCTCCAGGCTTTGCCTTTCTGGGTACCAAGAAAAGTTGTGAGTAAAATCCTTGTGTCTGCTCCTCTAGTGGTACTCTCTGAATGGCCCTCCTGTCCATGAGGGATGAAACTTGCTTTTGTGCCTCTGCCCATTGATTGTGTGGCAGGTCTGGCATGCCTTTTGCCTTTGGCAGGGTGTGAAAGTGGAACCTGTAACCCTGAGACACTATATTCAAGACACATTTGTCCTGGGTGATCATGTGCCAGTTTTATGAAAAAAATGCTAGTTTTCCCCCTAAGGGAGCATCCAAAAGATAAGTGCTTGGTACTGGTAGAGGAAAGTCATTGGGGCTGTTTCCTATAAGGTTGAGATTTGTCTTCTCCGCTTTTGGAGGTAGAAGTACCCCATTGTTTAGGCCTGTATGAGCCTTGGGGCTGGGATCTGCCTTTAGGGCGCCTGTATCTGCCTCTTTGTGGCCTATCTGACACTGGAAAGGAACAATTTTTTGAAGGCCAGTTCCTGCTAAATCTGGGTGGCTGTACTTGTACGAAATCCTTAACTGTCTGCATAGATTTCGCTTTATCCTCCATTTTCTTCAACACCTCTTCTGCCTTAACACCAAAGTATCATGCTGTAATGGAGCATCCAATAATTTTGCTTTAACATGATCAGGCAGATTTTGTTCCTTTAACAAAGCATGCCTCCTAATCACAGAACCCATTACAGTGGCCCTACAAGAGGCCTCCAAAGAATCAAAACCACATTGCAAAGTATGTTTTCCCACCTGTTCAGCTGCATGCAATAAATCCTGCATTTCCTTGTTTTCAGCACATTCAGAATTTGTCAATATTTTCTGTTTTAACAGTGACATTAAGTATTGCTGATATTTAAGCATATGAAACTGACAATTTAAAGCCCTTACAGCCAAGGTAGCAGAAGTGTAAACTTTTTTCCCCCATCTATCCAGTGCTCTAGAATCCCTATCAGAGGGAACAGGGTTTTCTGCAGTGGAAGCCTTGACCCCTTTGGGACCCTGAGATATAGTTTCTGGGTCAGCAGCAGGGTTTTTATATAGAAATTTATGTGAATCTGGAACCCTGTAGTATCTGTTTGGCTTAACGGGAGCAGGGGGTATAGAGTCTGGAGACAGGTCGGACTCTGAAAAAGCATCATCTACAATGTCCAGAACAGGGGGAATAGCAAGGGGCCTGTGCTGAGGAAGTAAAAGAAAATCTCTGAGCCTTTTCTTGGATTCTGAATAATCCTGGCTCTCCCAATGAAAGTGCTCCCTCATAGCATGCAGGGTTTCCTCAAAAGAGTAATCCTCAGGAGGAGAAGCTGAAGGAATACATTCTTCAGCATCAGAATCCTCAAAGGGAGGAAGAGAGTATTCCTGATCAGAGGAGGAATCAGAGGAAATGGAAACCTGATCTGAAGATTCATATTCTGTCTTTTGCCTAGGCCTCTTATCAGGAGGGGGATGGGAACCCCTGATCAAAGTAATAAGGTCTTCGCCCATTTTGAGCATCTGTTTTTTAGGCATGGAAGTCTGTCCTGGAGAATGCTGTACTTGTTTCTTTGTCTTTAGAACTGCTTTAATATTTGGCTTTGAAGCTGAAGATGGCTTTACATATAACTGTGTAGGTCTGAAAACACCCTCAGAAGCCTATGCCTGCACAGTGGCTCTGGACCCATCTGAGGGAATAGTTTCCGAGGATCCAATACCTTGAGTTTCCAGAGGCCCAGTCGGCTCCATGTGGGAATCGGAAGCGGCCTGTGGCTCTGAGGTAGCGGGTGTCAGGGGCTTCAAAAACACCTCACTGAGAACCGGTGAACTGACAACTAGCTTAGAGGAAGCGTCATCGTCAGTTTTGGACCTCGGATGTCTGTCCTTGTCTTTATCCTTGCGTGTTTTATAAACTCCGGTCGTCAGCTGTCCAGCCGGCATTGTATAATTGAATCTGTGGCCAAAGTAATGAAAGGCAAAATCGTACCGACGCTTAATAGTGCATTGGTTAAATCTAGCACAAAACCGACAACAAGCAACGTCATGGTCAAGGCCTAGGCAAGGAATACAGAAAGAGTGAAAATCCTTATGAGGTATTTGCTTCCCACAAGAAATACAATTGTTAACTTTTTCTGACATCGGTCTGGAGCAAGAAAAAAGTTTCCCCAATGGGGTACTTAGCTTTAATGAAGACTTTGGATCTGAAATTTGAATTCGAAAATCTCAGGAGTCGGCCAAACGGCACTTGCGAACTGCTTTTGCTTCGGGTACCGCACGGGAAGAAAGACTGACGAAAATGGCGTCAGCTGCATCTTTTATACCCCTGGCGCACTGATGTCAGGGAGGAGGCAACAGCAACAGACGCTGGACCGAGACTTTGGAATTCAGGCCAACTGCGGGTAGCCTACCAGCAGGATAACCCAAGTGTAATGACTGCAACAGTGAAACACGATGAACATCCTGAAGGGGACTGGAGTCGTTGTCTCTTAGTTGGGGAAGGCTGGCTTCTCCTAATCAGTGTAATAAAGTCTTCAGCCATTCTAAGCATTTGTTTTTGTGGCATGGGTGCTTGAGCATGTACTTTGGTCGTCTGTTTTCTAGATGTGGTGCATACTCTGGGCCTAAGAAACTAGGTAGTTTTGGTTAAAACAGTAGTAGCAGTTGGTTTGATTCGAACATCGGTAGGACGAAAAACTCCCTCAGAATCCGGTGCCTGCACAGTAGCTCCTGACCGATCTAACGTAGAGACATCCACTGGTTCCATAGTCGAAGGAGCATCTTGCGGCATACCAGACTCCGAATGGGTCTCAGTAGAGGCCTGCAAATCCATAAAAGTAGGCATCAGGGGCTCCAAAGGCACCTCACTGAGTACCGGCGGACTGGTGACTAGCTTAACGGAAGCATCGTCAGCAGTTTTGGACCTATGCGGTCTGTCTCTGTCTTTATCTTTATGTTTTTACAGAAGATCGGCAGTCGGATGTCTTACTGAAGCCATTTCAGAATACGGAGATCGAGTGAAAGAATTTAGCGACAAAGGTAGCCCGAAGACGAATGGTTCTGGTGTTAAACAAGGCACAAAACTGACAGTGAGGGACGTCGTGGTCTGGGCCTAAACAGGTGATGCAGTAAGAATGAAAATCTCTGTGAGGTATTTGCTTTCCACAAGCAGGACAATTGTTAACTTTTTCTGACATCGGTTAGAGCAAGAAAAAAGGATCCCCAATGGGGTAATTAGCTTTAGAAGACCAGGATTATTCAACTCGAAAATGAAAAATTCAGGTAGCAGCCGACTGGCACTTGCAAACTGCTTCTGCTTCGGGCTCCTCCTCGGCAAGAAAGACTGATGTAATGGGGGCGGCTGCCTGTTTTTTTTACCCTTGATGACCTGATGTTATGGAAGAAGCGACAGCATCCGATGCAGAAATACTAAGTCTCTGGTATTCGGGCAGACTGAGGGCTACCTGCAGGCAGATAACCAAAGTGTGATGACTGCAACAGTGAAACATGAAGAACATCTGCAGAGGCAAACCCTGCCCTAGCCTTAGAAAATAGAGGTAGATGGTAATGCTTGGTAAAGGTATGGACAGAAGTCCAGGTGGCAGCTTCCAGGATATCCCTGGTGGGAACTCCTCTGAGGAATGCTGTGGAAGTGGAGGCTGCCCTAGTGGACTGGGTTCAAATAGACCTGGGAGGGGGGTTTCACATGCAGTCTATAGCAGAAATTGATACAGTGCGATATCCATTTGAAAATGGTTTGTTTGGAAATGGGCTTCCCCTTTGCCCCTGGGGCAAAGTTGACAAGTAGTTGGTCCATTTTCCTGAAGGGTTTAGTATGGTACAGACAGTATCTGAGCTGTCTGTGCATGTCTGGTGAGTGCAGAATTCATTCCCCCTTGTTTTGAGGTTTAGGAAAGAAGGTAGATGTATGGCCTGGTTGAGAGTTACATTAGATATCATCTTGGGCATAAAGGAGGGATTAGTCCTCAGGGAGACCCTGTCTGCATGAAAGATGACGAAGGGCTCAATGGCCATCATTGCCTGAAGTTCTGAAACCCTTCTGGCTGAGGTGATAGCTAGGAGAAAAACAGTCTTCCAGGAGAGGTTTGAAGGGAGGTAAAGGTAGCTTTTCCAAAACATAATTCAGATCCTAGGCTGGAGTGGGTGGCCTTCTGGGAGGTCTGATATTAGAAGCCCTACTGAGGGGTTGTTTAATCAAGGTAAGGGAGAACAGGGGCTGTTCTGTATCAAAATGAGCTGAAATGGCTGATGTGTGGATTTTAATAGAGGAGAAGGACAGGCCACAATTAAGTTGCTCCACTAGGTAGTCCAGGATAAGAGGGATGGAAGGTTGTGAGGTATTGCCCCCTCTGGACTGGCTCCAGAAGCAGAATCTTCTCCATTTTCCTGTAAGATTTTCTGGTGCTGGGGCCTTCTGGTCTCTGTGATAATGTCTAGGACCCGTTTGCTTAACAGGGACCCCTTGTTTGCCTTTAGAGTATTAGCCATGCTGATAGTCTGACAGTCTGCAAGTCTAGGTGCAGCATTCCCCCATCTGAGTTAAAAGATCTGAGATCACATGAAGCTTTCTGGGATGCTGTAAGGTCAGGCTGCGCAGTAAGGGGTACCAATGTTGTCTGGGCTAATCTGGAGTAATGAGGATGGTCTTTGGTCTCTTCTCCCTTATTTTGATCAGTACCTTTGGAATAAGAGGCAGAGGAGGGAATGCGTACACAAAGAGGGTGTTCCAGGGGAAGGTCAAGGCATCCACTTTCCATGCTAGGTGGTGATACTCCCCATTACAGAATTTTTTCAGCTAATGGTTGAGATGCGAAGCAAAGAGATCCACCTCCAAAGTCCCCCACGCCTGAGTGATTTGTAAAAAGACTTTTCTGTGCAGCTGCCATTCGTGGGGGTCCAGTAAGTTTCTGCCTAAGTGGTCTGTCAGGGTGTTGTTGATCCCTGGTAGGTATTGGGCTATCAGGTGTAGTCCCATGAAAGAGTCTGTCAGCCCAGAGGTTCATGGTTAGCCTATACAGAGGGTAAGATTGGGTCCCTCCATATTTGTTGATGTACCACATTACTGTGGTGTTGTCTGATTTGATAAGGAGAACCCCTGGCTTGAGATGGGGTTTGAAGGATGTCAGAGCCTTTTGTACTGCCATAATTTCCTTTTGGTTGATGTGTAAGGGAAGGTGTTGGGCATCCCAAAGACCTTGGGTGCACCTGCCTTCTAGGTGAGCTCCCCAAGCTACATCTGAGGTGTTGGTGGTAATGGTCTGCCTGGTTGGGCAGAGGGTGAAGGAAAGACCCTTATTCTGGGCACAGGCCCCTGCCCACCTAAGAAACTCTTCCCTTATACAGGGGATCAGAGGGAGAGAGGTCTCTAGAGTTTGAGTGTACTGACACGAAAGGTTCTTTAGGTACCACTGAAGTTTTCTCATGTGAGGCCCGGCCAGAGGAATTAGAAGGATGCAAGATGCCATCTACCCCAAGGCTTGCAGGAACTTCCTCGCAGTGAGGTGGCATCTGGAAACCAGCTGAGTAAAACAGAGAGCAGTAAGCTCTGCTTTTCTGGGGATAGGAAGGCCATTTGGGATGCTGTGTCCAGCAGTGTACCTAAGAAAATGATCTTCCTGGAGGGTGTTTGCTTTGATTTCTTCTCATTGATGGTGTACCCTAAGGAGGTTAGGAGGGTTTTGACAAAGAGGAGGTCCTTGAGGAGCTTTTCTTTGCAATCTGCCTGAATGAGGCAGTCGTCCAGATAAGGGTAAATTTGTATATTTTTCTGTCTGCAAAAGGCTATGGCTGGGGCTAAGCATTTGGTGAATACCCTGGAAGAAGTAAATAAGCCAAAGGGTAGTGTAGAGAACTGAAAGTGTTGTGAACCTGCTCTGAAGGGAAGATATTTCCTGCAGGATTCCTTTATGAGGATCTGGAGGTAGGCATCTTTTAGATCTAGGGTAACTAATCAGGCATTTTTTGTCAGCATAGGCAGCAGCTGCTGCAAAGTTAGCATTTTGAATTTGGGGATCACCAGGAAGGTGTTCAGAATGGATAAATCCAGGTTGGGGTGCCAAGTGCCCTCTTTCCTGGGAACAAGGAATAGTCTGGAATAAAAGCCTTTGCCTGTTTTATCTAAGGGGACAGGTTCTACTGACCCTTGGGATATGAGAGTTTGGATTTGTTTCAGTGCCTCTGCCCACTGATTTGGAGGGAAGTCTGGGTACCCTCTTAGAATTGGGAGTTCGTTGAAGGAGAATTTGTATCCCTTAAAAGTGATCTTTAAAACCCATTGGTCCTTTGTTACAGAAAGCCAATTTTCATTGCAGAGGGCAAACCTTCCTCCTAGTTTTTGGTGAGTGAAAAGAGGGCAGAGGGGGGAGAGGGAGCCATTGAGAGTTTTTGCCATAGAGGGATGGCTTAGAACTCCCTGCCTTTGGAGTGGAAGTGGTCCACTGTTTGGTTCTCTGCCATCTGTGATAGGAGTCTGGGTGGCTTGTCCCTGCGGGGCTTATCTTGCCCCCGTCTGCTAGGTGCAGGAAAGGACCAGTGTTTTGAGAGAAAATTCCTGCTGAACCTAGGAGGTTGTACCTGAAGGAAGTCTTTTACTGTTTGCATAGATTTTGCTTTGTCTTCCATCTTTTTAAGCACCTGTTCTGCTTTTACTCCAAACAAGTGGTCCTTATCCAAGGTTGCATCGAGTAATTCAGATTTGACATGATCAGGGAGAGGTTGTTCCTTCAACCATGTTGTTGTTGCGTCTTTCGGCTTTTCCCGGTTAGGGGTCGCCACAGCGGAACTCCGGTCCACTAATGATTGGCAGTTGATTTTTACGTGCTGAGTTGCCAGCCCTAATGCACAACCTTCAACGAAGGTATGCCCATTCACGCATGTCTCCACGTAGAAGACGCTCTAGCTGAGAGTCGAACCGGTCAGCATCTTCAACCATGCATGTCTCCTAATGACAGATTCGGACATTGCTGCCCCGCTTGAGGCTTCTAGGGCGTCATATCCACAGTGTAATGAGTTTTAGCCACTTGATAAGTAGAGTGCAGTAAATCTGCTAACTCTTTTGAATTGGCACAGTAATGAAAGGTTGAAATCTTTTGTTTGAATCGTTCCAAAGTATGTTGTTAGTATTTTAACATGTGGAACTGACAATTGAGTGTTCTGACAGCCAAGGTTGCAGAGGTGTATACTTTTTTACCCAATCTGTCCAGAGCTCTGGAGTCCTTGTCAGAAGCAATAGGATTCTTTGCAGAACTAGCCTTAGCTCCTTTTGGTCCCTGTGTAATGACCTCTGGGGTCTGCAGCAGGACTTCTGTACATGTATTTGTGAGAATCCGGTACTGTATCTGTCAGGTTTTCTGGGAGCAGGTGGGAGGGTGTCAGGAGTTGCACTAGATTCATGAAAGACATCATCAACCACCTCCAAGATTAGAGGGATGGTCAAGGGTCTGTGGTGGGGCAGGTCTAGAAACTCTCTTAGTCTTTTCTTAGACTGAGGGAAGTCCTGGGATTCCCAGTGGAAATGTTCTCTAAGGGTGTGATGGATTTACCCAAAGGAAAAATCTTCTGGTGGGGAGGCAGAAGGAATGGATTCCTCTGCGTCTGAAACCTCATAAGTAGTCAGAGGATGTTCCTCTTCAAAAATCTGAATAATCAGACTCCTCAGAATCCTGTTCTGTCAGTATTTCAGGAGAAATGTCTCTTCCTTTTAGAAGTTGTGGTCTGACTACCCCTGATAAGGGTGATATGATCCTCCACCATTTTAAGCATTTGAGCTTGGGGTGGTGGAGCAGGAGTAAAATGGTGGCAAGAGGTAGTTTTCCTAAGAGTGGCCTTGCTTCTAGGCCTTAGAGTATCCTCGGGCTGAGAGAAACGGTTGTCGGAGGAAAAGACACTTTTTGTCTAGATTCGGTAGTGCGAAAAACCTCTTTGGAAGCCGGTGCCTGCGTCACGGCCCCAGACCCAACCAAGGCAGAGACAACCAAAGGCTCAGAAGATTAAGAATATTTCTGTGGCATACTGGACTCTGAAAGGGTCTCAGTACAGGCCTGCAAAGGTATCGAAATGGGCATTGGGGGCTGTAAAGGCACCTCACTGAATTCCAGAGAACTGATTACCTGCTTAGCAGTAGAGTCGTCAGAAGGCTTATCCTTGTGTGGTCTATCGGTATTTTTATCCTTATTTTTTTCAGAATGTCTATGGATTGTTGGCTGATGGATGCCATTTCGGAATGCGAAGACAGAAAACGAAAATACCTGACTACAATAAGAGCTCTACGATGAATGGTTCTTGCGTTAAAGAGGACACAGAACCAGCAATGGGGGAAGTCATGGTCTGGGCCTAAACAAGTGATGCAGTATGAATGGAAGTCTCTGTGTCGTATTTGCTTTCCACAGGTGAGACAATTGTTAACTTTTTTGGACATCGGTTAGTAGAAGAAAAAAGGATCCCCAACGGGGTACTTAGCTTTAGACATTTTCAGCTGCAAGTCAAACTCTGGTAGCGACCGACCGGCACACTTGTGAACCGCTTCTGCTACAGGTTCCATGGCAAGAAAGACTGATGTAATGGCATCGGCTGCCTTCTTTTATAGCACTGATAACCTGACGTCAGCAAACGACAGTAGCTGACGCAGAAAAACATCGACTCTGGTATTCAGGGTGGCCGAGGGCTACTCCAGCAGGGGTAACCCACAGGTGATGACTGCAACAGTGAAACACGAAGAACATCTAGTCTCATCCTTATTACGTACATAACCAATATGCACCAACACACCTTCCCTCAAAGAATAATTTGTTAGATTTGGTTTGAACTCTCAATACACCTGCTCTGAGAATCTCTGGGAAGCAGTCAGTTTTAAAAGTAAAAAGTCAGTACATAGTTGGGATTACATGTGGTTATTCAGGTGCCTGGACATAAAGTGGCTATGGTACAACTGGAAGAGAAGGCAAAGGAATGAGATATTGTAGATTACATGAGGAGGCAACAGACTGCTATGGTTGGAACATCAAAAAGGCTAAAACTGTCCAGAGCAACGGAATTAAAATGTAGCCACTTTCATTCAATATTTATCAGGGACAAAGTTAATAAATTACCCAGTTGCGTTCATCAAAGAAGTGGCTGTAGAAGATAAAAAACACAGTTACAGAATGACATTAAGTGACCAGCAGAGAAAGCAGGAAGACAAGTCAAATTTAATGGGAATTCTTTAGGGTAGTGAAAAATACATTTTGTTGGGGACCCTTTTTGCTGATACTAAAGCCTTTGATTTTTAAGTGAATTTCACAGTGTGTACACTTTACTGCATCATATGTAAGACTATCTTGAGTGGATTTTAATGCTTTATACAGGGCTGGGCAACACAGTAAAGGCAAACTGTGAGATCATGAGCTCAGGCTGGGGGGTCATGCCCAATATTCTGTGATGCAAGGGGTGAATCTCCCATGTACAAATGATGTTTGATTTTGTCTGTGCAAGCTTTTGTGCTGTGACCTTTTATGGTTATGATTTTGTACAGTTTTGATTTTCAGTTGTAATTTTTGTGTCGTAACACAACAGGACTGGATGTCTCATTAGAACTTTCACCATGGTATATCCAAGAACAGAAAAAAAGTTGTGCCAATATCTTTTTGTCAATGCAAGGAAAGCAATGTAACACCATCTTAGACAAAACAAGTACTAGTGGAGCATGGGAATTGAGGTTGCCCAATGGTACCAGCAATGTGTAAGTTGTGTCCCATGTAATCTTAGGAAGCCTGTGCATGTTCAAATTTACACATCAGCTTTAACTCATGGGGCAAGGGGAAAATGTACAAACCAGTACAACTGTTTTCCTCAAAAACTGAGAGCTTAAACAGCATACTTTTCAATTTTCAGAGATAAAAGTCTCTCAATGGGCACAGGCTTTCCATCACTTGAGTGTGTTCAGAATCCATCGCTGCATGGATCCAAATTGAGAAAATTGTAGGAACTGTAGGAAATCTGAAGAGAAGTCAGTTTGTGGGACACACTTCACAGAGAAACGTATAAATCTCAAATGTAAGTTCCTGGGGATCATACAAAAACCTCATAGTGTGCAACCCCCATAGTTCGGTTCTAGTAGAACAGATGAAATAGTTTGGAAAAAGAACGGGTTCATGCCTTAACCATTACCCTTACTGAAAATCAGAGTTAAAGAATGAACACCATGCAAACCAACAATAAGAAATGTCATTAAAATTCCCATGGAAACAGCAGGTAGAACTGAGGGGCAAAAACATTTAGGGATTGTATTTGCTACTACGTTTTTATATATGCTAGCAGCTTAACCATGTGATAAAGCATACCAGGGGCACAAAGTGAGCAGGTGTTCAACTGGGAAAGTAAGTGGAGTAAGAATGATCCACTCCTCAAGGTCAAGGCCAGGTTACTGTACATGATTTGCCATCTTAAGTAGAAATGTATGTTAAACAGACAGGACTGTATCTAGTACTATTAGCCAGTGGAAACTACTTTTATGTGGGAGGTGCATGAGACAATGGAAGCACTGGTTCCAGATAGAGATATTTTCCACTTCATTTAGGATTACAGAAGAGTGAAATTAACTCTTTTGTTACAACTTCCACTCATCAACTCAATCCAAAAGTCAAAGATTTCAGGGCCAGTGGCTATGCAATTACCTACAGAGTAGGAAAACCTGAGCTGAAGACCAAAGAATGGGGGGATGTGATAGATATCCTTTCTCCTCCCAATTTATAATTTCATAACAGTGTCAGACTTGTTAATTTTATTGTTGTCATGTGTCTGATACAAACCTTTCATGCATTTACAGAAAATAAGAAGAATGCTTTGAAATGGCATGCTCTGAGAGTTCAACTGACATAAGATGAATGAAAAGACAAATCATGCACACACAATAGATTGCTTCATACAACCCACTGTTAAAATAATTTAAACTACCAGTACAAACAATACTAAACAAAATATTCACCATTATGATACAGGTAGAGTGACATGACTTGGAAGGAACTTCCTCTGAATAGTTTAAAGAACTGACTAGTAAAAAGAAAAAAAAAACTGCAACACCATTAATCACATGAACATTTATAAGAGCTATTAATAAAAAAGTGTATGTGGATCTCTGTTTGCATATTCTGTGTAAAAAGCTGTTAACAGGAAAATTAACAGCTGTTATTAATAAAAAAAGTTGTATGGAGAGCTTTGTATATTCAGTGTCTACTTAAAAAAAAAAAATGGTAGCACTGCTAACAGGAAAATTTATAGCGGCCGTTAAAAAAAAAGTGCATGTGGAGCTCTGTTTGCACAATCAGTGTCTAGTTTAAGAGAAAAATATCAACCACAAAGAAAGAAAGTGGAGTGACAATTAAATGCTATTTTCTTTAGAGGAAGGAGAAAATACACCTGCTGTAGGACTGATATAGGTATAACCTGAACCTAACAGATATGAGATTAGTCACTGGTTGATTCTTGAAGGTACAAGCTCCAGTTTTGCCATCATAGGGATTAACCAAAAAATAAATAAAAACTCAGCTGCACAGTGTGTGGAATTCAGAATTCAACTATTTTTATTTTAACATAATGTTTGTCAAACACTCATCTCAACACGAGAAGCCCTTTCTCAGAATAAAATGTTAACATGTAAATCTATTTAATGTTTAAAGCATCATCTGATATGACAAACCAATCAATACCTAAAATGCTAAAACCTTTTCAAATTCTTACATCCCACCTTTATGATAAAACTACCGCAGAAACTGTTTGTTATCATCATGGATGATAGCATCTTTACACAAATTAATTGGCACTTCTCTATTACTGTACAAAAGTTACAAATCAAAAACTGACTTTTGTACTGGTAATGGCATATCAGTTATGTTCCAGAATGAACATTTACTGGCCTATTTATATCAAGTAACTCCAACAGGTGATATTAAATGAAGCATCTCGATCCATCAAAGCTAATTAGACATTGGGCTGGGCTTACATGGGATGCGTTTACATGCAAGTGTGTACTTTGCATGGAAATGTCAAGCTATTACTGTTTCTGTAACACTCAGTACAGAAAGCCCAATTAAGATACTCCTCTGGTTGAATTTGTATGGTTAACTTGTGGAATTGCATTATGAATAGTTGGATAAACTCCAGAAACTCAATGTATCACTCTGAAGGGAGCCAAAGCTGCTGATTATTTCCTTTGCAGGCAGTCACAGATGGCTAAATCAGTTGGGAGGGAACCTCAAAATCAAATTGGCTTAAGACAGTATCTGATAGTTTGTTTCTATCACCATGAAAAAAATATCAGAAGGCAGCCCATGGCCAACAAGATCACTTCCATAAAGCTGCACACTTACTTTTCAGTAGATACATGCTTCTTTAAGACGCTTTTATTCAAAATATGTGTGTATGTCTGAAAACATGTTGCGTTACCAAACATATTTACACTCAATGCCTTTTGTGCAAATACAAATCACTGAAAATCTCTTCCAGAGAAAAAAAGAAATTGTTTTATACAGGGGGGCAACTTCCCCCACTTGCACAATAATGGAGAAAGGTACAACCTCAATGACCTCTGAAAATAGTTTCCAGCAATTTGTATTTCATGCAAATGGCATTCAGGGTAAATGCATTTGGCACAGTGAATGATTCATATATATCTGGCTGCCACATCTGCAGATGATGTACCCGCTGACTTACTGCATTTCACTTGAGAAACAGTTGCATTCAGTACGGTATCTTAATGAAATCACATAACAGTGGACATTTCAAACTCCATTCTGCTATGCAGTCCTGGAGTTAGCATCTCTATGGTGGGGGCTACCCCATGCAATATCACTGTTTTTTGTATTTTTAGAGAAAGTTGACGGTGTGGGTTTCAATAATCAGGTGATCAATGGAAGAAGATTTGACAGTTCCAGTGATCAGGCATCATTTAGCCAAACATACATATTTTATGCAAATGCATACATACACACATACACCAACAAACATGCACGGAAACCACCTGACAGTCTGATAGGCTCACTTTACTTACCATAAAGAAACAATTACTTAAATCAGAAGTGTACTTTTTTCCTGCAACATTGTAAATCTAAAATTTACTTCTTTATTTCTCTGTACTGATTACAAATTCATTTTCCAACAGAAAGCTGAATTACAATAATTTGACTCAAGGTTAAAAAGTTTCAGTGGTTCACATCTTACGACAAAAGACTTAAAGGTATAAAGTTATAACAAGTACTTTAATTTAGTTTATTGTCATGAATACAAAGTTTCTAGAAAGCTACAAAATATCTACCACGTTATCAAGAAGGCATCAAAAGGTGTCACTTAGCAAAGACATGAAAACACCTGCAGCAATGGACACAAAAAGTAGCATTTTTTTGAAGTGATGAAATAATTGCACTTAACTGTCATGGATATTAAAGTTACCACACACACGTACCGCAAATGCTAGGATTTATCCTTTTTATACAAAGCACCTTTAAAAAATTTCTTTGCACACAAATGCTATAATCCTCATATTTCTATCTGTACTAAAAGATAAGTTCACTTTAAAGCCAACATTTAAAACAGTTACAAATGAAAGGTACGAGTACCTACACAAAGACAATGACAAATATAAAACCACTGTACTGCCAAGAGGATTGATAGAAATTCCTTTTGATACATTTTACACACGTAATTATGATACAAAAACAAAACAAAAAAAACTCACATGACATTCCAAAATTTAAAGTGAAAAAGACTTTTCCCTATCTTAAAGAGAGGTATTATGTGATGCATCAAAGGGAAGTTTCACATCAACATTATCAATAGCAGCACAGTATTAAGGTAACCACTGACCATATACAATATGAATATGTTTAAGTCACAAACCATTTTAATACAAATTCCACAAATAACTAACAAAACATGAACATTTCTTGAAGTCATCTGTAGTGTGAACAAATGCACGTGGCAAAACTGTTAACACAACACATACTGATATAGAAGCGTTAAAGGCTGTTTAGGTTTTAATAATATAAAATTCTCTTCCCTTCTTCAGGCACGTTATTAAACCGGTCATGTCATCCATAATATGCCTCCAACATATATTCTGTAAGGCGGCAATGTCATGTAGTGTGAAAAATTACCAAGTGCATTTATTTTGTAGTCAATGAAGTAAAACACACTTCTCCATTTTATATTATCGACATACTCACTAAAATACGTGCAATAACAAACTGAAGTCCTCCAAAGTCAGTTATAACAAGAACTTTCTTTTAGAAAATAGTGTTTTTTAGGCAAATTATACTGATAATCCATATGAACATTTAGTTTTCAAATTAGTTACAAATTCTGGAATTTCAATGAAACTTACAAAAAAGGTTTAAAATCTGCTTCTGAAATGATCAGAATATTTTTGTGAATCAAAGCAAGAGCTGCATTGTTGATTTACAAATGGCTAATATACCATTTGTGCGCTGAACTGGGTTCCAGAAACATTTAGGGGGTACATAACTTAAACCTTAATGTTGTAAAGATTAAAATGATACAATCAACCAACCAACCATTATTATGACAAATGTAATATACAAAAACTTTCAGATATGTGCCAGAAAAAAATAGTTATGGCACCACTAGAAATAAAAGAATAAATGCAACTTTTACACTGGAAAAAAAAACAATGAATGGCAAATTGTACATTAAAATGAGATTTACCAAATAAATAAAACAGCATGCACTACCAAATTCCTATAACAAGGATCCATCACTGATGTATCCGTTATAGCTTGAGAAAGACCATTTAAGGTGCTGACACAGTCTGGGCAGCTGACATGCCCATGGATGTGAAAGGTTTAACTAAGGAGAATGACATACAACTCATCACTGTAAAGAAAAATAGTTATAAATAACCTCGGAGGAATATTTCAATTCCCAGAGAACAGCAGAAACGGTTAAATTATCATAAACATTCATCAAGCAATTTAATAGAAGTTAGAAATTTAAAATACCACAGTGCTTGTGAAACTTCAAAGGTTCACACATTAGAAGATTAATGTTGCCATAATAAATATTTCCTCTTTAAAATTCATATTTTACAGTCCTGTGCCTTAAAATGCCATTTCATTTGAAAGAGTGATTCTGCTCATTTAACCAAAGGCATTATGGTGATTTATTTTAAGTTTTTGGTTTCTTTACTTTCTTCAACAAAATCACAGTTGGCACTTTTCTAAGCTGGAACTTTCAAATCAAAGGCACCTTCATGCTAGAGTGCAGAAAGTTCATAAAGATCATCATTTTTTGGTCATGAAATTTAAAGGCAGCTTTAAAAAGTACAGAGTGTATATATTCTATAGAAAAGCTGTAACTTTGTATTTTACTCTCTAATATTTACAGTTAGTTCTGATAGGAAACCTTGTACTACATATACTATAATTCATATTTAGAAGTACTGACATTTTCATTTCAAAGTATGAATGGGGAAATCAAAGTAAGACCTAAAATCTTGCAATTCCACAACAAAATGTTATTCTCTAGTGTAACACTAAGGCACTGTACATTTTAGTGCTTTGGCAGCTCTGAATGAAAAAGTACTATAAAATTAACAGTAATATGATGACTGTTCCAGCTTACAAAAGAGCTCAATGTTTAGTGGCATCCTTCTGGATTGGTATCCCCAACACTGACTTTTTATGGATTTAAGGCTTCTAGTAATGAAGATGTCTCTGGGGAGAAGGCTACTTGTATACACTGCAAAGGAAACCCTTTGACATTTTTTATTCAAAGTGTGACCAATTTAATTTTTTTACAACTATTTGACTTTTTAAACAAAGTTAAGCAGAGTATATAATTACTCTGAATCTGAAATTTATTATTTACTACTACAATATGTAATATTTTTCATTTAATAAAACTGAGACTGCAAAGCACTCTCTTATAATTCATGCAATCTACTGAAACTGATAGTCTCCATGTTTTCTAACAGCAGACCAAGTGCTTATGAATAAGCAATTATGCCCAAAAAAACTACCAAACATTGTTTCAATACATTATATGGCAAGCTGAATGCTAAACTGAAGTAGCATATGGTGTAGTAGTCAAACAGTTTGCATTATGTATGCCAAATGTTTCCAGAACTTAAAACATCTACTTAAAATGTACTATGCTACAGTACATTTAGTTGAACTTATGAAAAATATCACTGTTCAGAGCATCACTGTAAATTCTTTATATTAAACAATTCACTTAATCTCACAGAGTTAATTTTTTTATAAACACTTAACTCTTGACACTGACTACAAAGGTTACAGCAGGGACATAGTAGATAACCTTTTGGGAAGCTGTCATTGTACTTCTTAAGAAGAGGCATACAAATAGTACAGGATGTTATCAGAAAAGGAAATAATTCATTTAGCAGCCATCTTTTCTGGGATCATATACTGCATTTACTACATTAATATTGAACTAAGACTTCAGTTTTATGAAACCGGTAAGCTGTTTAGTAATGCAATTTACTTCTGCCTTAGTTCTAAAAACACTTGCAAGTTACAAGTAGCATTTTGGAAAAAATATGGCATTCTGCTGCCAGTTAATTTATAACATATTTAAAAAAAGTCATATTCCATACAGTCACTTTTGAAAAAAAGCCTGCTAATAAATTATTACAGTAGATAGTGAACTAATACAATTACACGTTCTTCATCTCAGTTCCCCAATGTCATTTCAAAAATATTCTTCCAATCTAGTACAACCTTAGGACATACCCAACACAGGTTCCTAAATAATCCTTCCAGTGTACTGCCATTTATGTACATCCTCTCTTTAGAAGGGCATATAATAAAAATATTTTAAACATTTTCATAAATGTACCAAAATTTCACAGCTCTGGTCATAACGTTACACATTAAAATGGCATTTGTCAGAACGTGGTTGAGAAGAATCTGGGTGAGACTTAAAGTAGAGGCACTGCCACTTGTACTGAGGTTTAACCGTTTTACTAATAGATAAATACGCGGCCTCTCAGTCTTTTACGAGTCGGTAGATATGATGCTGTGCTCCATGTTCACTGTTTGAGACTTCAAATACACACGCCAAGCAGAGGAGGGTTTCCTGTGTGTCCCTGTTAGTTACCACCTAACAAAAGAAAAATGTGATTAATGAACAAAAGTAATGCCTGACCTGCGTACTTTTCAACACAACTGCTACAATAATTCAGAGCATATACATTAACAAAACCTTAGACTGTACAGTTCACTTTTCATATATATATATATATATATATATATATATATATATATATATATATATATATATATATATATATATCACATACAAGCACACACTTATATGTATACACACAGTCTGCATATATTTTTTTTCAAGCATATCTTTGCATGCATGCATATAACCATATTAGGGGAAAAACACTGACAGGATAACTTATGCTGCTTTGCTTAAACTGCACAAAAAATTAAGCAGCAAAAGTCAATATCACAAATGAAATTATCATCAGTGCCAGTATCACACTAAGAGGTTACTATATCCTCAGCTGTTACCTCAAAATGGCCTGCTGGGGCTTCACTGCTGAAGTAATTTCATTTTACAGTCCAGGATTTTTGCCACCCTGATGTAATTTTATGATGACAGAATGAGCTACTGTGAGAACAGTTACACTGGTTATATTTCTCTGCTAATTTAAAGAGAGTGCTATGATTTTTTTCTTACTTTTTTTTTTCTCTCCTGTGCAACATCACCAGTTTTAATTTCACAATGTCTTTTAATTCTTGTTTGCATCTTTCTTTTACATATATAGTTGAATTCCAGGCTTAAAAATAGCTTATTTAGTACTGTTATTCAGAATTGCAACTAAATTTTCAATCCACATTTTCTAAAGAAAGAAGATGGTCATCTCTGCAACACACACACACACACGCGTGCACACATGCAAACACGCACACACAAACTCTGCAGTCTAATCTTATATTTAAAACATTTAATTGATCTTGTAAACAGAATCAATGAACTTTATAAGTGCTTTGTTTTCCTAAGGTCATGAACATACTCATGTACTTGAATGATCTACATGTCACTGTAACAACAAAAAGGAAACAGTACGATATTAAAAAGGGCATGCAGAGAAATCGTACAAGGAGATTCGTACTTCACCATGCTATCTTTTTATATGGCACCCTTTGGGTTTAATTAAATGGCAGCAGTGTCAGTGGCACAACAGGCAGCATATTTGCCTCTGGTTCCAGAAGACCAGAAGGTTGTGTGTTCTATTCCCATTCTAAGTAACTGAATTGCTGTCACTGCCCTGCAGCATTAGGAGTGTGCTACATTCCTAAGTGTAGACTCCTTCAGATGTGACATTATAACGAGATCCCAGCGACCCGAGTTGTCAGTAGCTTAGATGAATGCAAAAGATCTCATGGCAAGTATTACAAACTGTAACAAACACCATTTACACATCCAATACCTATGATTCAATCAACAAAAACATACATTCAACATTTTTTCAAAACAATATCATCCAGATTTTTATATACATTTTATATCCCCCACCATTTCAACCATAATCATTTTTTAATATTTTTCAACTAATGTTGGAGGTATGATGGGGAAGAAAAAGGTAACTGGGAACATATTTTTGGCAAAAAAAAAAAAAAAAAAAACCTCGGACTATGGAAACGCCCAAAAGTAAACTTTATTCCAACAAAGTACATTGCAGCAAAGCTTTCTTTAGTAGCTCTCCATTTTATACACTTCATACAGTCATGTGACACAGCCTAAGTCTGATGTAAAGCAACAGTATCTGGCAATTCAGCATGTTAAAACCTTAAAATAATTATGAAAAATAAATGCATTGAACCATATCACGGTATGAAAAATATTCATAACTACATAGATCACTAAAAACATAGGAATATATATAAAAATATATTAAAAATACTGAAAAGCTTATAAAATATTATGTCAATGTACGCTCATCTGTTTTTTCTAAATACAGATTTGATGCTAGCATGGGCATTCAAATCTAGTTCTATGTCAGCTTGTACCCAAAAAATCCAATTTAGCGCACATATTTCTATCTTATTTATGTCTCCACCTTTCAAATTTTTACATATAGTATGGATAACCCTAAAGCCAAATTCATGGTCAGCCCCTTTATCCATCACATGTTTTACCAAAGCATTAGTAGAAACTTCTAAGTACTTCTGAGTGATGCTGTGTAATTCAGTCGTTCGATCTACAACTACAATTGCCGACATAGGAGGTACATCTCATACAGGTAAGCAAGACATACAACATTAATTGTATTACGTGCTGCTGAGCAGGAACAACTGTACTTCTTTCTTGTTATTAGATGAATAAAACAATTCTCCCTTATTATGTACTTAACAGTTAACACAGTTAAGGCATGGAAAAATCCCCAACTTGTTATATCTTAAAACTTTTGTATTTAAAGGTGCATCTTTATAACACAAATGTATTGTCAGATTTGGACAATTCCTATAACTAAAGGACAGTTTTTCACCCACTATCTCCCTTAGCTCTGGCATACTTTCAAATACCCTCCGATTCTTAGTGAATATCTCTTTCACATGTTCCACATTCCTAGTACATGTCACATACTGCAATGGTTGGACTTCATTACGTTTAGTGGACATTTCTGGGTCTGAATGCCGTGGTGCAAAATAGGGCCTTGAAGAGTTATGCCTATCACTTACTACCTGTACCCTTATTTCTTCCAGTAATTCCCTTTTATAACCCCCTATCCTCAAACTCACTTCTTTTGTCCTTGGACTTGGTTTAGCGCAGTGTTGGTCCTTTTTTTATAGTGTTTTTGCAACATATTTTTTGGGAATGTAATGAGTTGGCAGGTTTTAAAAATTCCCTACAGAGTACTCTGTCAGAAATACTAGGTAAGCAATTTGGTGTAACTTAGGAAATTATTTTTGAGCTGGGATACATGATCTGAACTGCCTAGACGTGGTTAAGGCCTTGCTAAGTTTAATTGTGGTGGCTGGCTAAAAAGCAGGTACTAGAAAATGGAAATCAACTTCTAAACGAACCACATCTGAAGTAG
Organism: Protopterus annectens; assembly: GCF_019279795.1. Taxonomy (NCBI): domain Eukaryota; kingdom Metazoa; phylum Chordata; order Ceratodontiformes; family Protopteridae; genus Protopterus; species Protopterus annectens. Next base: position 397,359,404 of record NC_056751.1, on the reverse strand, counting down.
TGAATACAGTAACATTGTTAAAAAAAATTGGAAGTGGGGTGATTAGAAAAGAGTAGGGGGCAAATTACATAGAAAAATGGGCATCTTTATAATGATACATGTAGACTAATGTATTGGAGGAGTAATGAGGTTATGGGAAGATAGGAACGGAGTGAGCTGTGTAATGCTGGATTGACAATGACTGTACAGAAGACTATATGTGATGCATGACATCTGTAACTGAGAATACATCACTACAGTTGGTTTTCATTTATTTACATGATTGCCTTATGCCATAAGTGACAGTTCAATAATTTATGTGGATCATGTTGCTGTTTTACAATGCAGGAACCCAAACCTACTTTTACCATGGTCACAGTAATGCACTTGTTACTGAGCATCATGTACTTTATTGAATACAGTTCCTCTGAAGGCTGTTAGTATCTTTATTATGAGGTGCAGAGGCATCAGAGTTGATCATATTACATAAGGGAGTGCAGTTAGCATAGCCACTGCAAGTGGGGCAAGGGGTTTGTCTCCAACAGAAAACAAAACAATAAAGCAATCCTACTAAAAAGGACTTGAGAGAAGCAGTGATACTCTGTTACAAGCTATTCTTAGCTGTACACCTGTGTATCAAGCCCTTTACCATATTTTCCTCTTTTATGACCGATGCCACCTGACTAGTGCAGAATGAATGAAGGAGTGAAACTTTGTGGTTAGAAACAGTTTTAGTTTGAACAGTCTGGAATTTACTTGTAAAGTTAAGATATGTGCATTAAAGGTATTTTCACACTAAATATTTAGCTGCTAAGACAGTGTGCAATAACTCAGAGTCGCAGTGGTGCAGCGGTAGCGTCGCCTCACAGCAAGAGGTTCTCCCGTTCAATTCTCGGCTGGAGTGCCTTCTGTGTGGAGTCTGCATGTCCTCCCTGCAGTCGAGTGGCGTTCGAAAGACATGCGTGAATGGGCGTGCCTTCGTTGAGGGTTGGGCATTGATCTGGCATCTTGGAACCATAAAAATCTAATGCCAATCATTAGCGGACCTGAGTTCCGCTGTGGCGACCCCTAACCGGGAAAAGCCAAAAGAAGAAGAACAACAACCTATATCATGTTGCACAGTGCTTGAGCAAGCATGAAGGAAAAATGGTGAACTGCAAGTCTGAATCTGACTTTTGTCTCTGAAATATTTTATAAGGGATACTGCTGATGAGAAAACATAGGTCATCAGTGGTTACGAGAAAATCAAGTACAGCTTTAATGCCAAGAAAAAAAAGCAATACTAAACTATCGTCAGAAAACCCTCAGGGAAAGGCAGAAACAAGGGCAATGTGGAATTAAGATACCCAGGCAGTTCCAACAGTAGTAGGAGCAACGGGTCTTATAAAAAAGAATCTAAGTCTTATTTAGATATGTTACCAATACATGTAACCCCATATGAATTGCAGGAGGAACCATTACTAGGCACATTGTGGGTACTGCAAAGAACACTTCTGACTGATATCAAAGATTGAAACAATACTCATTTCATGAACTTTAATCATACTTTGACTTAGGAATGGGGTTCATTCCTGTCATGGTATTAGAAACCCAAAAGACTTGGAGAAAGTAAAAAAGAGAAGCTTTAGAAGTTTTTATTTTTAAATCTTTGGTGTCTGCTGCCAGTGACACTGTACTTGCAGTGTGTGTGTGTAGGGGGTGGTAATGGTCTAAATAAGATGACGCATATGCTGTAGCTCTCAAACCAAGCTGCAGAATATTCAAGTTTGAGAATGGAAAGGTTGTAGAGGCCAAAAAGAGGTAAATATTCCTGAAAAAATTAGACAAAAAACAAATAAACAGTAGTAGCACCATTAGACATGTAGCCCTACCTTCTCTGAGTTTTGTTCAGTTGTCATTATCCGACTGTTCTACAGTCTGCAGAATGCAAACTCCAAGATAAACCAACTTTCCAAGCACAAGTGTGTGAAGTAGTACTTCCCAATCATTGTTTTCTATGGGAAACCACTGTCAGTTTTCTAAGTGGGTGCCACCAGTCAGTCCTTTCTTTTGAGATTTTTCCTTTCTTTGTGTTTGTGCCACCACATAGTTTGTATACAAGTTAATATGCCCCCACATTGGGGAATGCCTGCAGAAGACACTTTTTTCATTGAGTTAATTTCCCACCTAGCAGTCTTCTGAGAGTTGGTTCCTTGATGAATACTAACTTTACGAGTTAATGTGGAAGCCCACTATCCATTTCTTTTTTTATGTATGATATTCTTTGTTTGTACTACACTAATATCACAGCTTTACATTTTATTCATTCTTTATGTGTCTTTTTCCTTTGCTTGCCTTACTACATTCTATTAATACTACATTCCATTAATACTACCTCCTCCCCCTTCTCTTCATCATGCATTACAGAAGCCCTCTAGGGTACTCACTGATCAATTACTACACCACAGACATGCAAATTAGTGCAACATCTGAGTTTTTGCATTCCATTCCCCTAAACTTCAGCAAAGGATACGGGAATGGAATGAAAACTGAAGACACATGGGATGAAACTAAGTACAGACAAGACAGTAGTAATGGCAGTACATGGGAGAAATCAGAAAATGTTAAGAATTGAGATAGAAGGGAAGTTACAGAACAGGTTAATAGCTTCAAGTATCTGGGAGGTGTGGTTGAGGAGACGGGAAGTCTAAATGAAGAGATCAAAGAATAAGAGGGGTTGCAGCCAACTGGCACAGTGTGTCAAGTGTAGCGCATCACAGAAGAATGCCAAAGAAACTGAAAAGTAAGGTGTACAAGACAGTGGTGCTCTAAGTACTACTGTGTGGTACAGACACCTGGGCAGTAAAGGCACAGCAGAAGTAACAGAAATGAAATGCCTGAGACAGGTGGCAGGATGCACACAGTAGGACAAACGAGAAATAAGAGCAGAAGCCAAAGTAGCTCCAATTACAGAAAAGATCAAAGAGAACAGATTACCGTGGTTTGGGCACATGCGCATAAAAAAAAAGACAATCTGGTAATGAAGATATGGGACAGACAGGAAAAGGGTAAGAGGAAATGAGGGCATCCAGCAAAGAGGTAGACGTATTGTGTGAGAGAAGACCTGTGGCAGTCAGACATGAGTAGTGAAGAACGCAGGAGTATGGCACTGAATGGAGAAAGATGGCGACAGTTAATAATACAACACCCTGACCCCCATGTAGAAAATGCAGAAGGGGTTGAGGATGATGATCTTCCAGGGTGCTCAGTAAACAGAGGCAACACTATACAAATGCATGACTGTAGTAGCCCCCTACGGTGTTCACACAATGCCTAAACTGTACAAATGCACATGACTATAGCAGCTCCATAGGGTGTTCACAAAGACTGCACTATAGAAATGCGCATGATCGTAGATGCCATGTAAAATGCTCACTGAACAATTTCAACACTGTAGATATGCAGGACTGCAGAAGTCCCCTACGGTGCTCTCTGAAGAATGGCTAAACTACACGAGCACAAGACTGCAGCAGCCTCACTGGATGTTCACAAAACAATGTCTACACTGTATAAATGCATATGATTATATCGGTTTTCCAGGGTGTTCACAAGAACAACGCATAAACTGTACATATACATACAAGTGGTAGTAGCCCCCTAGGGTGCTCACGAACAATGCTTGCACAGTACATATGCATACGAGTACTGCAGATCCGTAGGGTGTTCACTGAATAATAGCTATATTACACATACGTGCATATGCTATATTCCAGTCTCTTTAGTGATATGCACAGTTCTGCCACTTCGTCTTAGGTATTTATTACTGCCCTGTAAACAGTCCTCGATTTTTGCGATTCTCCTTGTGTTGTGATTTTTTGTCATTTTTCATCTGATTGTATTTTGCTATGAATTTTACACAATTTGTATTGCATATTTGCTGCAAATGCTATATATTTTCCATTTGACTGCATTTTGCTGTATTATTCTTTACACCTAACAAGGTCATGACTGAGTGGACCCAGTGGCTCAGTTCATCTGCCTACTAAATAATATTAAAAATAAATAAAAATAGATGACACTAGTAATAAAATATCTCCAGTTGGGACTATGGTAAATAAGACAAAAAAAATGTTGGAGCAGTAATGCTTAACATCCAGGCAGGCTTAAATTGTTGTTTGCTAGCCATCACTGCATGAACACTGGTGATAAAGTAACACTCCAGCTGGAAGTGAGATTCTGGTAGTTACAATATAACAAACCAAGTCTAAAACTTCAATGGTGGCTCTGCTAACAGGCTGCAAAAGCTTTGGTTAGCTCAGGCGATAGAGACCCCAAACATATATCCACCTAGAAAAGACTAAAACATCCGAAGAATATACCACGCTTAAGCTGTCTGTGGGACTACCACTGGCTACAAAATATAATGAAATAGATACAGCAGGCATGTGAACTATAGCCAAATGCATACTACCTTAACTCAATCATTTTAACCATTTCACTAAAGGAAGCATTGTGACCACAAACCTTAAAACTTTAAGATAGTTTATACACGCAAACATTCATGGGTCACCCCAGAGGTTGTGTTATGACAAAGGAGAGGAACTCAGCAATGAAGGTATGCTGAATATGTTTGAGAATTTTAACAATAAAGGAAAACAGCAGTTTACAGCAAGTGGAATGAGACTACAAGAAAGACATAACCATATACTCATGGGCCACTTGTTCTGATACTAATGTAATAATGATATGGGATATCTTAAAAGCCTTTATTTAGGGTCTATATTAGAGAGATGAAAGATTAAAATATCAAAGTGCATAAATGTTGAAAATGCCAGACCTTGACATGCTTTTTGTAAGATCGCACATATACATGCATACAAATGTTTCAAGCACGGGCACTAAGCCCTTCTAGCTTGCCAATATACCAAAACACTTGTTCCCATAATAAATGTCCAGGCTGTTCTTAAACATATCTAAACTAGTACTTGCTTTAATGTAATTTGGTAGTCTGTTCCAAGCATCAGCTACTCTGTCAGAGAACCAATTAGTACACTTCTTATTCCTATAGAATCTTCTACATAGGTTATTCGATGATTCTCTAGTACTTTTTGATAACCCAAACATTCCCAGAGGTAGTTGTCCCTAAATGCCCTATATACCTGAATAAGATCTCCTCTTAAATATCTGTAAGAGGCAATGTACAAGTTCAGATATTTTAGTCTTTCATAATAACTAAGATTTTCACATCCATGGATGCCCCCTTAGTATATTTCCGCTGTACTCTTTCCAGTTTATTCATGCTTGTTTTCCTATAGGGCTTCCATACTGTTATTCCATACTCAAGTTTGGGTCTAATGTAACAAACAATTACTTCATTATGTTTGATTTCCTGGACTTTATAAATCTTTTTATACAACCTATAGCTCTATAACTATCATTAGCCAACTGACTGATATGATTATAACAACTCATAGCTGAATCTACCCATGTACCCAGGTCTTTAAATATGTCTACAGTTTCAATAACTGTGTGCTGTATTAAATATTCAGCTTTTAGTTTAAGTCTTCCAAATCTCATATACTTAGTTTTTGATGTATTTATCAACATATTATTCTCCTGTGCCCAAATTGTCAATTTAGTCAAATTGTTTTGCAGACATGCCTTATCTGTAACACTTGTAATCAGTTTACTCAATTTCAGGTCGTCAGCATATAGACTGTAGAACACCTCAGATGAAAAAGTAAGGTCTGAAAGATACAATCTAAACAAGTAAGATCCTAGTACAGAGCCCTGTGGGACACTGACTGTAACCAAGGATTTCACCTGTCCAGTTGGTGTGTGACACTTGCCATGCCCTATTTGCAAACCATGCAGCTATCCATCTTACCAACAGTAAGTCACAGTACAGTGAAAATGGGAATATTTGCACTTCCCTCACTGTATCACTGTAGTGCGATCTCAGAGTTGGTACATATATTTACCGGAAAGTGTGGGGGGGGCACCGCCCCGCACAATAACGAGTTCGAGGACCTGCATTTTCAGTGTTTAGGCGCGTCAACATTTTAATCTTTCGTCGTTCTAATATAGACCTTTTATTTATGGTAGAACTGTTACCTGGTATAAGAATAAATTAAAGGAATGGGAATCTGAGATGCAAAGCCTACAAATCCAAATGTCAACTCTTAAATCAAAATAAACACACATCACCAGTTGATAAAGAATTAGATGAAGTGAATAAAAAGTACTCAAACATTTTGGCGCATAGAACAAATTTAGCTCTAGAGAAGACGAAACAAAATTCATATGAAGTAACTTCAAAGCAGATGCATAATTGGCAGTTAGAGCCAAGATTCACTCTAAATCAAATAATGTCATAAAAATAATACACGAGTCTTCTAAGGCAGTATCTGATATAGGAGATATATTAGATGCTTTCAGGTTTCATTACACCAGTCATTATAATTCTAATAATTCACGCTATAATAACCTAGATGAGGAGCTGGCTATAATAAAATTAGAGAGTATCCCTGATGAACTTAAAGCGAACTTGGAAAAACAAACAACTCTAAATGAAATAAAAGATAAAATTAAATGTTTTAAACCTAATAAGGCCCTTGGCATAGATGGTATTATAACAGAAATGTACAAACTATTTCCCACAGCTACTACTTCTCTTATTCATAAAGCTTTAACAGTAGTACAGTCTGAAAACTTGATACTACCGTCCTGGAAGTATTCCTTAATCACCCCCATTCTCAAAACTAATAAAGAATCACAATTCTGTACATCTTATAAGCAGATTTCCCTATTAAATAATGATTATAAAATCTTTATGTCCATACTTGTTGATAGAGTGAAGGTCCCGCTTATGAAAATGATAAATTATGATCAAACAGGTTTTATACATAAAAGACACACACACGATAATATTAAAAGAATTCTAACACTTACTGAATACCTAAATAGAGAAGGTGAAGAAGCCCTTTTAGCCAGCTTAGACATAGAAAAAGCCTTCGACTATCAACTGTGACTATCTTTTTGGAATATTAAACACATCAGCATTTCCAACATCATTTATTTCTATGACAAAAGCTTTGTACAAAGATAATCTTGCTTACATTAAACTAGGCCCTTTTGTGTCTGAGTCCATACCAATAACTAAAGGGACTAAGCAAGGCTGTCCACTGTCTCCCAATCCTACTCACTCTGGGTATAGAAGCTTTTGCCTCTTTAATAAGAAATAATCAAAAGATTAAGGGTATTAATGTTTATAACAATTATAACTTCAAAATAACTATTTTTGCAGATGATGTTTTACTCAGCCTATCCAACTCAGAGTCTGAATTGCAAGAACTGGACTTGGTTATAAACCGTTTTCAAGAAATTTCAGGACTTCATTTCAATAAGCATAAATCTAATCATATTGTTCTGAATAACAAAGTAAAAGCTCTTTCTGGTAACAAAAACATTACTGGAGAACAGGTACATTCGTTAAATTACTTGGGCATAACCCTAAAAGACACTACTGAAGCGACAAGAGAAACCAATTATAAAAACGGGTTATGTTTAGTAAATAACCACATAAGTGGAATAACATATTCTTCTCTTTTGAAGATAAGTTGCAATTAATAAAAATGGTCCTTTTGCCAAAGATTCATTACACAGTATTAGCCCTTGGCACACCTCATGGAAATAAATTTACCAGGGATTTAAATAGAATTTTATTAACCTTTTCATGGTCCCCTAAAAAGAACAGAATAGCTTATATTCGTCACATGAGATCTTGGGATAAAGGTGGCATAAAATTCCCAGATATAGAAACTTGCATAAGAGCCTCGCTGTTTAAAGACGTCATAAGCTGGGTAGACCCAAATTACAGTTCTAATTGGAAGTCTTTACACTTATCTATATTATCAAAAGTTTTTATTAGTGAATCTTCCAATAAATTTTGGTATTTTATTTGCCACTCCATGCAATACAATGTTGCAAAACATACAAAGTCTAACATCATAAATAACAGCTTTAATAACTTCAGAAAGATAAACTGCAGTGGAGACATTAAAATTTGGTTTGATTTACTTGTTCCCATCAAAATTACAAAACACTTTCTGGATAAGTTGCACTTTCAACTTTTCAATGAATGGGAGAACAATAAATTTGTATGCTGGAACCATTGCATAAGAGACTTAGAAGTTTTTTCTAAAGATGTGTTTGGAGCATTTCTCCCCAGGCCTCTGCTGAAAACAGGCGCTGTCCTAGTCAGACTTTCCCGATCAACAAATGTTAAATAAAAAAATAAATAAATAAAATTTAACTGTGTAACATATTATTAAGGAATTCAGTCTACAGACACAAGACTGGTTATTATTACAAAGTATAGTGGTGCAGCGGTTAGCGTTGTTGCCTCATAGCAAGAAGTTCTCCCGTTCGATTCTCGGATGGACCGCCTTCTGTGTGGAGTCTGCATGTCCTCCCCGCGGTCAAGTGACGTTTAAAGACATCCAGGTAGGTGCGTGCGTGAATGGGTGTGCCTTCTTTGAAGGTTGGGTGTCGGGCTGGCAACTCAGCACCGTAAAAATCCACTGCCAATCATTAGTGGACCGGAGTTCCGCTGTGGCGACCCCTAACAGGGAAAAGCAGAAAGGCATTCATTTTAGTGAATTATTCAAAGGATCCAAGTAGAATTATTAGTAACTCTTCCTCTAAAGACCAACCACCTTTATTTAATTTGTGAATTATTGTACAATAATTTTAACTTTAACAATATAATTTCCAAACTGTATAGTATACTAATAGAATAGGGGTGACACAGACAAACAACTGGTGTCAAAGCCATAGACTAAAACTAAACAACAAGGAATGCATAATAGTATCCTTCAGGAAGTCATACACCCCTGGTAACTATCCTACTGACAACACCCCCGTTAGAGTTGACCAAGTAGTCAGGGGACTTTGGGACACACACAGACAGTAATCTAGCCTTTGACCACCACATGTCTACAGTAGCGAGGAAATCATTCTATGTTGCACAACTTATAAACAGAGGTCCAAGGAAGTCATTGTTCAACTGTATTTAACACTCATCGGCCCTATCAGTGAGTACAATGCCCCCTTTGGTATGTACCTAACCAGGCATATCTAACAAATGAACGTCCACGTAGGTTCCTCACTAAAAGAATATAGGTCGTAAATAAAATGTCCTATGCAGACTGGCTGAAGGCCTTATCCCTGTATTCTGTCTCCTACTAGCTGTTGAGGGGAGATCTATGCCTGGTACACACGGCATTATCAAATCCCACTCTGACAGACCTCCTGCATATCAGTGAAACAAACAGCACCAGAATTACTTATTCTAAAGACTTAAACCTTGCCTGTGATATAAATAAGACCTGCTAGAGATACATGTGTGCATCCCAGAGACTACCCTGTCTCTGGAACAGGTTCCCCATCCATGTGAAGCAGAGTACCTCCCTAACTCAACTCAAGTGTAACTTGGACAATTGGATGGGGAATAGGAAATTCATCCCTGGCTTGGCATCTATGTCTCTAATGGACACAGACAACCTGTAAATGGTTCATCTCCCATGTCTCTCCTTGTAAATGTTTAATCTCTCAGGCCCTTGATTACAATTTTCAAGGGTACTAGAACTTGTCAGAGATTTCAGATGCATGGCTAGCCTTAAAAAGGCCCTTGTTGTCGTTAGTCTAGTACACACCTACAAACAATGTGAGTATGACAGTTAACATCTCTAAAATTAAAACAGACCTGGTTGAAAATCTGCACACTGCTCTGTCCTCCCTTTCATTACAGAGTCCAACTGCTAGCTTGGATCCCTTCGCAACATCAATGAAGACCACGGCACAACAACAACAGGATTCTTATACAAATATTGACAGATGTCCTGGACCCTGCAAAATCCATCTGGTTTCTTCATACTGGGTACTGAGAGGGATCCCCTTCATAACGTTGACTTATCATTTCATTGATATTTAAAACACCAAGATGACAATGTTGCAAGTTTACAATCACAAACTCCTGGAACATCGTATTTCCTCTCTGGGAAAGTAACCACTTGGCCACCATGGTGAACTTTGCCCTTTCTCCACTGTAGTACAATCTCAGAGTTGGTACATTAAAGTAGGGGGGGGGTGTGAGGGGTGAAGACTTCCACTTTGGTGGGTGTAATTTGCTTCTGTTTGTAAAGTAATTATTGGTGACCAAGTGGTTACTTTCCCGAAGAGGAAATACGATGTTCTGGGTGTTCATGAATGTAAACTTGTGACACTGTCATCTCAATGTTTTGAACGTCAATGAAATGGTGAGTCAACATTATAAAGTAGACCCGTTGAGAGTGATGGTCTAACGACATTAAATTAAAGGCATCTTCTAATGCTTGAAACAAAGTACTACTGAAGGTCTCAGTTCCTCAATCCCAACAAGGTCAATATATGCCTCGTATGATTCTGATTCCACTTTAGTGCTGAACTTCAAGTGCTCTTTTATCAGGTTAAGCCTCTCTCCAAAGGAGACCTTCTACAGAAGAGAATCCAGTGTAACCGTCTCTCCTTCACTGGGATCCTATTGCAAGGTTGAGAATATTTGTGCTCAGCATGCCAGATCTTCCTTGTCCAATCCAGAATTCAAGGAAATGGAAAAGATTCTCTCTTCTTCTTTAGAAGAGGAACTATCCTGGTAATGAAGGCTGCACCACCTGGTGGCTAATTCTGTGCCAAGTGGATAAGTACTACTCAATAAACAGATTACCTAAAATGGCAGAGGCAGGGGCAGATGCTGAAGCAGATATCAGACTCTCTATGGCATCATCTCTCAATGGGAAGTAGGAGGAAGCTCTTACTCAATGGAAGGAAAGAGTCTAGAAAGTTGGACAGTTGGCGGATCCCTTGGCGCCTCCTGCACTGCAATGGTTCTTACATCCTGTGGTGAGAACCCAGCTGATGGCACAGCAAACATTTGTGAAGGATTGTTGTCCTTCACTGAGGCCTAGAAACTGTCATCCAGCTTAAGGATCTCACTCACATCATTAGAAGCCTATCTGACTACATTTGATGAAACCATACTACTTGCCTCCAAATGGTTCAAGGACAGGAGGGGATAAAACAGATACAAGTCATGGGCCTGGGGGCAGCAAGGCAATGTATAACCTGATATGATGCTATCAGGCAAGACTGGCAACTATGGTCTTTACTCTTTGCCTTCAATAACATTTTTAGGCTTTTTTGTTTCTTTCTTCTTGATACACAATTTCATCTAAACATTAGATGGTTCCATCTGAAATGGCAAATATACCATGAGCCAATGTCACATTGCCAGCCCAGCTATCTGGAATTTTGTAAATAATTCTATGTCATTTGTGAATACTGATATGATTTATACAGAACTGTATGTTATGTACTGAACCTTCAAGAATCTAACCACAGCATACCCTGCTGGAACATAGAAGATTAACTTGCAAAACTTAAGAACAGTTGAGGTTAAGTTACTTTATAGCTGGGCCATAAACAAAAGGTGTTATCTCTCAGTTTCAGTTCAGTAACAGACACAATGTCTAGAGCTAGATGTTTTTTGTATTGTCTTGGGGAAAAGTAATTACTAGGTTTCAAATGTAAAATAGTTTTATTGTTTTACGACTTCCAAGATCTGGCAAATATCTGAGAGATATGTATTTTTAACACAGAGATGTTAAATTCTATTAGTTTCTGTTTTAGCCTGGGAACTGAAGTCAGATGACAAAAAGTGATGTCATCCAGGCTAACCCAGCAGTAAAATGTGATAATGATTTAAGAGCTCTCTCAGAGAGAGACTGTGCATTTTGTATTTTGTCTTGGACTGAGTAAGAACATCCACTCATCATCATCATCTGTATGTGCCTGCCTGTAAGTAAGATTTGGGGCATAGTATCTCTCTTAGATGTAGGTAGGAATATAGTAAAGATTAGTTTAGATGTTTTCTGTATTAATTTGAGACTGTCCTGCAATGTTGTTTTAAAATATTTCCTGTGATTTTGAACTCTAAAGTTACTGTGTGGAGTTACTGAGTATTGTCTTGTTCTTTTATTATTATTAAATATATTTAAACCTATCTTTCTGGCTATTTGTGAGACATATTTAAGCTCTAAGATTACTTGCATATGTATTTGGTGACACTGTGCAAGCCACTCCTAATAGCTTGGCGCTTGGTCAAAACTACCATTTGGATACAGTAACATTACAAAGTAGGACTGGACAACCTTTGTAAGGGCCTTATAGTGGCTAAGAGGGGTTGGTGGCACTGGAAATACCTTATAGTCTGGGCAGAAGGCGGCAATACTAGTAAACCTGTGCTGGCCTTCCTCAGGTGTGTGTGTGTGTATATAAACCAAATTTCTAAGGGTGTGTGTCAGCTACTTTGGCAGGGACACAAAGCACTGGTTGGACAGAGAGGGTGCTGGAGGTCTTGGCTTGGTCCTTCAGCTGAGATCTTAACCCTACAGCTGTGCCAGTGGGGAGTCTTACTGAGGATCTGGAGAATGAGGGAGAAACCATCCCCAGACTGAGTGTGATCTCTGTGTGCTCTTAAGGGAAATTGTACTTTACTGTGTGTATACTGGTCATCCTCCCAATGTGCACCAATGTAGCCAGTTGTGAGGATTGAGGCTCCTTGATTACTGGGCCAGTGCAGGGGTGTCACAGCCAGTACCACTAACTTTTTCTGATTTAAGAAGGCATTCAAATTTTATGACCACTGAGAGAGTAACTATGTATTAAAAGTTGGGTAGTACTCACAGAAGACCTCATTGCTTCCTATGAAACATAAAAAGTCACTATAAATGGTAATTTGAATGAAAAATCTGTCTTCTTCAGGCAAACTTGTTAGCAAAATACTTAAAAGCCAGAAGACAAGTCTTAAAAACAACTGTTAAGCATTAATGTAACTTTATTTCACGGTTTCGTCAATAGCAATAGACTTCTTCAGAAATGAATTACCCAAAAGATACATTAGCTTAAATATCTGAAATAAAATCATGTTAACCAATCAGAATAAAAATACAATTAAAAAACACATCCAGTGTTAAGCACCACTCTATTTAACCCTTTAGCAAACATACGGTCCTTTAGAAAACACCTGATTTTTATAATTTCCTTCCCTTAAATCATAAGGAATGTGTTCTACCACTGCAAAGAGAAACTTCTTATAATTACTGCACCTAACGTTATGTTTATATAAGGCATTATTTTCATTCTTTGTTTTAATATCATAAAGATGTTCCTTTATCCTGCTGTCCAATTTACAAAAAAATCACGTGGAGCTAAAAGAAACTGAATAACTGAGTAAGATTAGAGGCAGACAAACCACCAGGTTTAAATGACACCATAAATATTAAATATTGTCTGAAGGACCGTAGGTTGACTAAAGGAGTTTAGATGCTAAAGGGTTAAATAGGATGACAATTAACATTGGACATGTTTTTTAATTGTATTTTTATCGTGACTGGTCAACATGATTTTATTTCAAGCATTTAAGCTAATGTATCTTTTGCATAACTCATTTCTGAAGAAGTCTATTGCTATTGACAAACCCATGAAATAAAGTTACATTAACGTTAAACTGTTGTTTTAAGCCAGAACAGTGGTTTTAAGCATTTCATTGGTTGATAATACTATTTGTAGACTGTTCCAGCTTTCATTTTTCAAACTTAAGATTTTCCAGGGACCTCATGGACCTCAGAAAATTGCAATCCACATGAATCCAAAGTAAAAGAAAATGTCAAAACTATGCACGATCCAATTTCAGCAATTAGAGAAAATAGAAAAACAGGTCTCAAACTGCATACCTGTTAGTTCCAGGAAGTCACCAGGAACTCTCTGACAAGCAGGTGGACAAATTGCAAAAAAGAACTGAATATAGTGTAGGACACTCTCCAAAGGAATCATACTGCAGCAATGACCCCCTACATAAACGTCTGCTGGGACAGTAGTATAGGCTAATATGCTAAGTCATAAATGTCTGTACTGAACCAGTGAAAGTAGACAAGACAACCAAGATAATGCGCTTAACGAGGAGAATGTCCGTTCTTATGACTCCAGGCAAAATGAACTAAGCAAATGGAAAAAGAACAAGACTCTATGAAGAGGTTAAAGATGTGTATTAAAAGCAGGTTTCCATGAGGAGGCCATGTACCCTGACAGAGAAACCTGCAGGTACTGTGTCCAAATATAGTCTAGTAGTTGCTAACTTTGAGGAACCTGACATTTCAAAGCTTTCTAAGGACTCGCCCACATGCTCCTTACAGTCAATAAACTGCTTTCAACGGTTGTTTGTCAAAAAACTGTCAAATCTGCTCCCTATGGAAATAGTCAGCCAGCTTACCATGAAATTACCTGTTTCATGACATCCACATTCAAGGGTTCATAGATGTTTATTAGGCTAATGACCACAAGGGCCTTTTTAAGCGTAGCCATGCATCTCAAATCTCTGACAAGTTCCGATACCCTTGATAAGTATAAGCAGGGGTTTGGCAGATGAACCATTTACAGGTTTAAAGACATGGGTGCCAAACCAGGGAACCAGGGATGAATTTCTGTTTTCCCATCCAATTGTCCAAGTTGCACTTGAACTGGTTTAGGGAGGAACTCTGCTTTACATGGATGGGAAGCCTGTTCCATAGACGTGGTAGTCTCTGGGATACGTACTTATCTCACCAGTAGGACCTATTTATATCACAGGCAAGGTTTAAGTCTTTAGAATGGGTAATTCTGGTGCTGTTTGTTTTGTGGATATGCAGCAAGTCCATTAGAGTGGGGTCTGACAATGCCCTGTATGCCAGGCACAGATCTGCTCTCACAAGCCTGTAGGAGACAGAATACAGGGATAGGGCCTTGAGGTGACATCTCCATAAAGAAATATATGAATAAATGTTGCAGAACCTATGGATTGGGAGATGCTTTACATTAAATTTAAAATAAGGTCACTTCTAAGATGGTAGCACACTGAGTAACAGCTTAATTTCGGCGCTCAAGAGTGTGAAAATAGGAACCCAGAAAAGAGAGCCAGTGAATTTGGCTTTTTGGGTAAATTTTAGTTACTGGCTAGTAAGTGCACTGCCTAGGTGCCAGCAAAAAAGAAATTCAGAGAACCTTGAAGAAAATCAAACACACAAGGTGAGGAGAAAACACTGGCTGGGAAGAATCCTGCAGCTGTTCAGCAAAAATCAGTTCAAGCTCCAGCTTTGGTGCAAGACATGAATTCCAGAAATCTATAGGAAACAATATATCAAATGTACTCAGAGCCAATTAAAATAAATGAAACAGTGAAGGAGTACATCAACTCAAACAGCAAAAGGCTGGAGATAGCTTTAAACAGATATTCAGATGAGGTGATAAAACTGCAAAAATCAGAGACAGAAAAGAAAAGGTAGGTTGAGTATGAGACTGCTTAAGAAGAGATGTTTCAAAAAATGATAGAATTACAGGACAGAGCATGTAGGGAAAACCTGATATTATCTGCTGTACCAGAGAAACTTAGAGGAACAGACTATGAATTTTATGAAAGCACATAAGCAAATTGACAGGTATTCAACAGCAGGAGTTAACTGAAAGCATGTGCATCATGTGTATGCTCCAAACCTGGCCAAGAGAAAGCAGCCAAGATCTTTAAGAGTAAAGATGCAATCCTACCAGCAGAGAGTTGATTCTGTGGCAGCAGGACAAACTATTAACATTTTGAGAGAGGAGAGCGTTTGTGGAAAATGATTATTCACTGTATACCTGGCAGAAGAGGGGTAAATGTATTCCCACAATCAGGGAATGTCAAGAAGCAGGTGTGAAATTCAAGCCTGCTGTATCCCTCTATCTTCAGAATATTTTATCTTGGAGAGTCAAAGTCTTTTTTTTTTTTTTTGATGCAGAACATGGTAAGGAGGAAATACAAAAGTTTGTCAAACAAAAAGTGAGATATCATACAGAAGGAGATTGTGCTTCTTATTCTGCTAATAATAAAGTTCAGAAAGACTATGCCAATGAGATACTTTCTAGTACTGCAAAGAACAATGTTTGGGAGACAGAAAAAAAGTACAGGTGTTGATTAGAAAAAACAGGAGTATGTTGAAAATGAACCAGAGACCTGACTTGGGAGATGGAGGTCAACAGAAAGAAAACCAGCACCTCAGAAATTAATGAATAAATGTGGAACTACAAAGCATCAATTACATTTGTAAAATATGACAGAACAAGAAAACCTGCAAATATTGAACTTTGAGTTTGTTCACTTTGTATGGCCTCCAAAGCACATGCCCTACTTTTTTCATTAATGTTTGAAAAAACATCAAGGAGAGGAGGAGATGAAGTAAAGTAACTGTACATAAAACAAACTTTGTTCTTAACAGAATTTTTATAATACACAGCATATACTGCATGCTATAAAGTAAAGCTATTTCACTTATTTTTGTGTGTAATAGTCACACTAATGTACACAGGTGCACCTATTTTTCCTTCTTGTTCAGCTTTAAGAAATGTAGGCACTGCAATGTAAAGAGAAGACATCCTGGACAAAACAGCAGGATACAAGTAAAATGAATATGCTTTTTATTACTTCTGCAGAGGGGAAAGATTGGATTAAGGTTATTGGCTTGATCTAATAGCAAGTTTTAATGGGAAGCAAGTAAATTATTTATTACTATTATTTAACATTTGTTGACTAGGAAAGTCTGACTGGGACAGAGCCCATTTCAGCAGAGGCCCGAGGAGAAATGCTCCAGATGCATGTCTTTGAAATGTGGGAGGAAACTGGAGCACCTGGAGGAAACCCATGCAAATGTAGGGAGGACATGCAGACTCTGCACAGAAGACGGCCCAGCTGAGAATCGAACCAGAGAATCTCTTACTGTGAGGCGATGGCAAATAAAGGAACAATTAACATAATGAAAAGTTTTCCACTAGCAAATAAAAGTTCACAGTGCAACATGAGAAGCTTACAGTGGAAGGCAACTGTGTATCTGGTTCTCATGTTTCTATGGAAACAAGCTGATAAGGGCAATAAAAACAGTCAAGAGATTCTTTCAATGGCTAAGAGATAATATTTTCTGAAAGCATTCAAGTTCTTTTCTACATCTGGGAGATGAACAAAGATAAGACAAAAAGAGACAACACTTAGTGTAAGCAGAAGCACAGGCTGTACCATGGATAATACTCAAAGAAGGTTAATTCAAGCCTGTGAGTGCAGCTGTCAATCTGGGACAACTGTTCCTATTAGGAGCTTTTAACTTCACTATTTGAAGATGTACATAGTTTTATGTATTTGTCTTAACTTAATAGATCCTATGGATGTTCTAGGGGGGTCATTTTCATTTGTTTGATGTTTTTTATTACAACAAAAAGTCTTGTAAGATGTAACACAAGTTCTAATGGACATGACAAGAACCAACTCTACAAAAGATCAACCTGCCAAACATTAGTGTTTGCATGCAACACAAAAGCTGAAGCTACACAGTTTTAAAAAAAGCCATTATACATAACAGGTGGGAATAAAAACTTCTTACAATGGTGACGCTTTCCATATTATTTTTAAATGTGAATGGTCTCAAATATATGAAAATAAGAAATAGTAGTGAACTATATTTAAAAATGCACAAACAGCTATGCTACAGGAGACACATTTGGAAAGATCTGAGCATGTGAATTTAATAAAGAAAGCTAATCAGGATGGTTAATCTGGAACAAAGGAAAAGGGCGTGCTTATATTATTGTGACAGGAGTTCAAACAGTGACAGATGAGGAAAAATACTAATGGTAAGATTTGTAGTACTAAGGGGCTGCTGGCAATGGAGGAGGATTATGCTGGCATGTATTTATATTCCACCTAAAACTGCTGCAATGGAGCTTAAGCAAATTCAATGATAAATGATCAGCTTTCAGTAGGGAATCTTACTTATAGGTGGGGACTGGAATTTTATCTGCAACAATGAGGATGTATCTGGAGGCCTTTAAGGGAAAATACAACAAAAAGGGTAGATTTTTGAAGAAATTTATAAAAAATATTTGGTAAAGAAGAAATTAATTCAGTAGTCGGATTTTATTCTGCAAGGTACAAAAACTGGGCTGCTAGACAGAAATTATATTTCATAGGAACGTGCATTTAATTGAAAGTTTTGATATGCATCAAATAACTATTTCAGATCACGCACCAGTAAAAACTAAAATAAAAATGCAAGGTAATGAACTATAACTGAGACATTGGCACTTCCCCACCTACTTGTTAAACAGAGAGAAATTTAAGGAATGGGTAGTAGAAATTATTCGGGAGTTATTCCAGAAGATAGAAATTTCTTTTGAAAATACAGCTAGGGAGTGGGATAAAACTAAAGAGGAGTTTAAAAATTGTGTGGCTATAAAAGGGAAAGAGATATGGTCAAGAAGTAACAACAGTAATTTAAAGGGACTGACAATGGTTAAAGTACTGCAGAATAGGGGGAATCTCACAGAAGAAGAGGCGCTATTTCAGAATGTTAGAGAGAAAATAAGGGGCGACCTCGATAATATGCATGAGTTTAGAAAGATTGCCGTTAAGCAACTGATAACTCCAGAGCACAAAAGCTTTTAGCATAATGGCTCAGAAAACAAAATTTACAAGAAAGTCTCTAGGGATAGATGGCAAAGACAAATTAAATATGCCAAGTTTAGATGTAGTTGAGGCTCAATTACCAACAGTTAGGATAGGAGGAGATGAGATAAAAATGGTGACGTATAACCAATCTACAGGAAAGTCTCCAGCAACAGATGGTACTCCTGAGGAAGTTTGAACCCTAGAAGGGAAGAAAGTGATCGAGATCTGAAAACTTTTGTTTAACAGTATTTTAAAAGGAGGAGGAATAACAACATCCTTGAAGAAAGCTATGGTGGCTGTAATACCTAAAGATGGCAACAACCCATCAGTTCCAGCTTCATACAGGCCCATTTTAATTTTAAACCATGATTATAAAGTGTTTATGTCTACAATTATTAAAAGAATGGCAAAGGTGAAGTCAACATTCATAGATATGAAACAGTGTGGTTTTGTAGAGGTGAGGCAAACATCTGATATTAACAGAACAATGATGATCCAAGGGAAGAATGCTAAGAAAATACCACTATTTTTGGTGGTCTTGATGCAGAAAATGCATTTGACAGAGTAAGCTGGGATTTTACGATGAGGGCAATGGAAACAGCCCCCAAAGATGACACTGCCCTTGTGCAGTGAGTTGCTTTGACTGAACCAGCAATAACTTTATCATGGTGAGAATAGCAAAAGGTAATGGATTTGGATATCCAGTTGGAGATGGTCTTGTTTGGATACAGGCAATCCCAGAGCCCCTGGGGTGGAAGGACACAAACAGTTGGTATGACTTCCTAAATAGCTTAGTCTTGTGTAAGTAAAACTTGAGTTGTCTGTGTACATCAAGTGTGTGAAGGATCCTCTCACTACTGTTCTGGTGAGAAGGGAAAAGCTAGGGAGATGAATAAAATGATTTAAGGAGAATTCAATGACTACCTTTAGAATGAAGGATGGATTGGTTTGAAGAGAAACCCTGTCTTTGTGGAAGAACAGGAAAGGCGGAGATGCCACAAGGGCTTGTAATTCTGAAATCCACCTGGCAGGGGTAATAGCCACCAGAAGGGTGATTTCCCAAGTACACTGTTTGAGAGAGCTAGGAGAAGATGGTTCAAAAGGGACTTGAGTCAGTTTCTCCAGCACTAAATTGAGGTCCCAGGGTGGAGCTACAGGTCTCCTGGAAGGTCTGATGTGAAGGACACCTTTAAGGAATTGTTTTGCTTCAAATCTGGTAGCCAAGGCAGAGATATCTGACAGATGTGCTTTTATGGACGAGTAAGTTAATCCTGCATTAAGCAATTCACTCAGATATGACAGAACCATGGGGGAGGCCACTGTAAGTGGGTTTTGTTTTTTAATAAGACACCAAAGCGAGAATCTCTTCCATTTGGAGAAGTAAGATTTTGTGGTACAAGGTTTCCTGGCTTCTTGCAGGACTTGTAGCACGTCCTCAGAATAAAGGTGTCTGAGAGGAATCAGGGCTCTATCATCCACAGGGTCAGTTGGGGGTTCTCTAAATGTGAGTGGATGACTGCTCCCTTGTTCTGTGTTTGTAAGTCCACTCTGTGGGGCAACTTCTATTGATTGCCCTTGGTTAGATGAAGGAGAAGGGGGAACCAATGCTGTCTTGGCCACTAGGGAGACACCAACAAGATTTGTGGTTTGTCCTGTTGAATTCTCAACAGGACTTTTGGAATAAGTGGAAGGGGGGAATGCATACAGGAATTTCCCCTTACAGGAGATTGATAAGACATCCACTCTCCATGCCTGAGAATGGGGTTATCTGGCACAAAACTTTGGAAGTTGCTTGTTCAGGAGGGAAACAAACTAGTCTGCGGAATACCCCACTGGTGGACAATGTCCAGGAATACAACACTGTGGGGCATCCATTCATGGGCCTGTGTTCTGGATCTGCTTAGAGAGTCTGCCACAGCATTCTGACTGGAAGGAATGTCGACAGCCTGGAGGGAGGTATCTACTAGGAAAGTCCAAAGGCAAAGTCGAGAACTGACAGTGCGAGGATCCCACATTGAAGTGTAGGAATCTCCTGTATCTGGAGTGGATGTGTATACTGAGGTAAGCATCCTTGATGTCTATGGAGGCTAGAAATGCTTGAGGGAGGACAACAGGGAATAAGTTCTGCAGGGTAAGGATTTTGAATGAGGAAATTATGAGAAAATTGTTGTGGTAGGAGAGGTCTAGGATGGGTCTCCATGGACCTGCCTTTTTGGGATCTAAGAATAGGTGAGAGTAGAAACCTCTTCGCCCTTGTTCTGGGGGCACAGGCTCTACAGTGTCCTGTTCAAGCAGGTTTTGCTGGACTGGAGGAAAAGGAGGCTCCTGTTCTTTTGGAGGCTGAGGTATACCCCTGAAGGGAGGCACCTTCTGTCAGACCATGAAGTACCCCCTCTTGATGCTTGGCACCAAGAGTCTTCAGTGAGGAGTTCCCAGGATGGGAGGTCTAGGGTTAGGAACAGAGAGAGGGGGTGCCCAGACTGCTTGAGGAGTCACAAGGAGGAGCCCAGCAGACCAGGAAATGGGTGCTTAGCACACTGAGAAGAAAAAGATGATGTAGGAGAAAAATGATCAGTTGTCTTAGGCCTTTTCAGGGTTTTGATTGTGGGGTTCTGGATTACCGGCGTATGAAGACTTTGTTTTGCAGGGTAATTCCTGTGAAATTTAGGCACAGGAGATACCAGAATGTGCTTAAGGTCTTTAAATTACTTACTTTTCTCTTTTAGAGATTTGAAAAGTTCTGCAGAGTGTTTTCCAAAAAGACCGGAGTTGTCCAAGGGGGCATCCATTAGTTTTGCCTTAATGTCCTCAAGGAGGGGCTGAAGCCTTAGCCAGGCAAATCTTCTTAGGGCAGAAGAGGAAGCTGCAGCTCTTGAGGTGGCTACCACAGCATTGTAGCTGCATTTAATAGAATGTCTTTCTACCTGAGCAGAGGTAGCAATGAGGGAGGATGCCTGGGCCATATTTTCCAAGTCTGGCATGTTAGAAATAAGCTTTGAAAGTTAAGACAAGAGTTCCAAATTATACCTGGTCATATGGGTCTGGCAGTTCAGAGGTCTGAAGGCCAGGGTGACTGAGGAATAGACTTTCTTGCCCAGCCTCTCCAGCTGTCTGTTATCCTTGTCTGAAGGGAGGAGGGAGGTTGAAGGAAGTGACCTGGAGGCCTTATCAGAGGCTACTGAAATTACAGAAGGGTTTGTAAGTGGGGCTTTGAAAAGAAAATTGCAGTCCTTAGGTACTTTGTAATACGTGTCCATCTTTTGTGGAGCTGGAGGCTGAGAGTCAGGATGAGTAGAAGTAGATGCAAAAGCATCTAAAAAGGCTGGTATGACAGGAGGAATGGCTGAAGGGCTACGGGACTGTACTTGGAAGAGGTCAATGTTTTTGGACCGCTGACATCTCTGTACTGTCCAATTTGAAGTGGTCTGCATATGTCCTAATATTTTGCATATATTTTACAAAAATATTACTGTACTTTATTGTACTGTTTTATGGATGAGACCATTTAATCTTTTTTATACATAATTGAATTATTAGGTAATTGAATGGCTGTGTCACATGATTTTACTTCTTAAATATGGTTTGAATGTTTACTATTGTATGAACACACTGACGAAAGGTTTTGCCCGAAAGCTGCTTTGTGAGTTGAATAAAAGTTATTCTATATTCAGCGTGTCTGCATTTTCAGAGCTTTTTTGTTTCAATTTGAAGTGGTCACACATCCAGGAGATGGTCTCCCCAAAAGAAATTTCCTCCATAAGAGATTCTGTTCCATTTGAATCTTATTCAGGGGAGGCATTTGAGATGAGTAATCCAATGGATCACTCTCCTCCTCAGATCAAGAATCTTCCTCAGAACTGGCCTAGGTCTTTTCTGTGGGGAGGTAGGCCAGGCAGAATGGGAAGCACCATGAAGACCTTAAACAGGCCTTGTTTGAAATTTTGCCATTCGTTCTGGGGGCTGGGGGAACAAGGTGAAACATAGTTTTTTGCTTCTTGTTTGGTGGAGTATCCATGTGATGCAAAGAAGACAGGCGAGCCGTACATTCGACCAAGTCGAATCCATGTAATGCAAAGACGATGGGAGAGCCGTTCATTTGACCAAGTCTGAGTCAATGTCCTCCTTTCCGACACTATTAGCCTGGGTTCCACCTGGACATCAGAAGCTGATGTCTGAGTTACCTCTCTGGACGTACATACGTTTGGTACCAAGGTGGCCTGTGAAACGGGTTCAGCCTGTGGATCCAGATCCAAAACAGTGCATCTCCCAGCTCTCATGTGCTTCAGAAGAGACTTCTGTATCGAGAGAAGCTGCTTCGGATTTGGGTCTATGTTTTTTGGCCTTACACTTAGCAGGTTCGGTCATCAGGTCAGAGGAGGATTCCATCATGCTCCTGGCTAAAAGCTTAAGGTGTTGGTTTTCTAGGTACAAAAGACTGACAAATGGAGCAGTTTTTTGTGGTCGTGCTGGGGCCAGAGGCAAAACAGGCACTGGGAATGACTATCCTTATGTGGGATCTGTCTTGCACAGTCACACTTCCCTTTCCTGGATGACATTAACCTCAATAAAAACAAGGTAACAGAAAAGACAAAAAAAGGAATTTCCCCAATGAGGCACTTATCTTAGTTTGGCAAGCAATTCTGGCAGCAGAGCAATGTTTGGGACTGGCAATTCGACTGGCGGCTAAGAAGTTCTGGTGGTGGTGTGCGTGTACATCTCTTTTATGGCCAACATCTGACAGTGGCCTAGGTCAGATGTACCATGCACCCTAGGTAGTAAAAGACAGATATACTGGCTGATGTTGAGTCATCGCCTTGGCAGGCAACTCCCTTATATCAGGAATACTGCAATAGAAGGACATATAGGGAGATCCTAACTGAAAGACCAGCACTGACAGAGTTTTTAGTAGAATCTAGAACAGAAGCTGCTGTTAAAAGGACAATTAGTAGGGCATATAAAATACTGCATGACAACTACAGGAATCAATCACAGGAGGTCAGAAAGGATTGCCAAGAAAGAAAGTATAAGTTATTCACAAAGAAAAAAATGGGATGATGTATGTATGGTTCTCAAATATGTAAGTAAGTCAAGAAGATTTAGGATCATTGCTTGGAAGTGTTTGCATAGGTATTTCTATACCCCAGCCAGACTTCAAAGAATTTTTTCTCAGGTAGACTGCGAATGTTGGAGGTGTGATGGGAAGAAACAAGGAATTCGGAACATATTTTTGGTAGTTTAATGAGTTGGCACACTATAAAACAATCCAATGAACAACGATGCCACTATGGACCTCAATAGCACAATAATAAGCAAATAATAAAGTAAAATGCAAAGTGAGGTGACTAAAAGCAGTAAAATATAATTTAATACCAGGTAAGCGCTGGTATGGTCTGAGGAAGCACCGTTTGATGTGAAAGCACTTACCTGGTATTAAATTATATTTTACTGCTTTTAGCCACCTTGCTTTGCATTTTAGTAGGCTATAAAACTTTCCTGCAGACTACTCTGCCAGACCTACTGGGTGAGCAAATTGGTGTAACTAAGGATAGGATTTTTTTAACCATGACACAGAATCAGAACTCTCTAGACATACTAAGGCCTTGCTGAGCTTAATTCTGGTGGCTGACAAAAAAGCAATTAAATTCTAAACCAACTGTACTAGAAGTAGTGAATATAATGGCAAAGATAACCGAACTGGAAGTAGGGATCTTTAGACAAGGATAGGAGCAAATTAAATAGCAACAATGGAAATTGTGGGAACAACACAAGCAGAACATGATGTTTTGTAGGAGGGATGAGGTTTAAGGGAATGCAGGACTTGAATGAACTATGCATTGTTTGACAATGTCAGCACAGATCACAAGTGATGTATAATGTTTGCAACTGAAAACGGCAATATGATTTATTTCCATTTAAATAAATATAAGATTCCCTATGTCATACGTGATAATTCAATAAAAATGTTTCTTGTTTAAAAAAAATAATAATAAAGTCAAGGAGACCCATGTTTAGTAACTATGGGAGGAAGCCTCACAGACTGGATGAGTGGCTGTATGGAGATTTTATAAAGAATTCAGAAAAGGGATGTTGGTGATGTGAAAAAAGATGGGCTCCACAGCATACTGCAACTATCAAGTCACATAAAACCAAGTAATTGTTTTTAATTTTGTTTGTGATACACCCTTGTAGTTAAGGGGCGTTAATGTACTATGTAGCATATCTAGCTCAAAAGAAAACAGATAAGCAAATGATTCAGAAACGTACAATGACTGGTAGCTAGTAATATATCTAAACTATGATGTAGATGTGGCAAGGGGCAGTATCTATCAAGTGTTATGATGAAATACAGTAATTGCCATATGTAGTGCAAAAGTTGTAATTAAGTACATGGTCAGAATTAGTTACTTTAATTAAAGAAGGCTTTGTGCGTCTGACAGGATTGTACGAGTGTGTATATTTTTGTTTAAAACTATAAATATAAATAAAATTATATAACACTTGAAGACATCTAGCCCAGTATAAATGGAAAAGAATCACAGGTAGATCCTTTTGCCTTCTACTACTACAGTAAAGAGAGGCAAGGTGAGTATGCAGAATGCCTTCCAACAGTAAGTAATTTTACTTGGTATGGCTCAAACAGTTTTGCAAAACCAGTGTCTCTTCAACCAAAAAGAAAAAGAAGGCGGCTTCTTTCATGGCAGTTTCCATTTCACTGGTAAGGAAATTAATTTGACTGACCACTATGCAACACAGGAGCGATAATAAAAAACTTATTTCTCTCCCTGTAGGTTCCACTAGGGCCATCCAGCATGATGCCATCTCACTAACATGGAAGTTATTCAACTGAAGGAAAAAACAGGTCCTCTCTTTTTTTCAGACTGTCAGACAAGGCAGGCCTGATGTAATGCCTAATACTTGTAATTTTGCATCTAACATGAACATTAACACTGTACAAAACATTCTTGAATAACATTTGTGGTGCAGAAAACGAAACCAGAGAAGATGTCTCCAAAGTCTCACCACTTGTGCACAGCTGTCACTTTCCCTCTAGCTCTGTTTAGTGGTGCTTCAGTTACAAATCTGCCTAACGGAGAAGCTCAATGTGGACATTCCACTATATTACAACAGAGGAAGGAAAATATTCACCCATCTACTGGTAGTCAAAAAGAATATGAAGAGCTGCAAAAAATGCTGTAGCAAAAAAAACTCCATTAGATGATGGAACCGAGAATCTCAGGTTTTTCATGACCCTCTTTTCAGATCTCCGCTTAAAGGAAATGTCTGGATATGTGCTGTCTATCACATCACTGATAAATGAAGTTCAGTGAGGCACTGTGTCTGGAGTTTAAAAACTCTCTCAGGCCGACAAGATTTGCCACACCCTGTGGTGTACATCAAAGAATCTTTTAGCAGCCTATCTATTCAAATAAGGAAAAGAGATTTGTTATTTTGTTACTTCTAGAGCATGTCATTTTTTAACTGTATACAGGAGCTGTCTGTCTGACCATCTAATAGGCTTTTCATCCTCTCTTTTCAGAGCCATCTCTTCGGTGGGTAGAGAATGACTGTGGAAGGAGGACAGGAATTTTACTGGGGACAGTTTTGAGTCGGGCAGTCCAGAGTTTTATGAAAAAGCATTAAAGTTAAGCTTCTGTAGGTTTATTTTACTTTTTGTGCACTGAATATTTACAATCTAAGAAAATGTGTAACATGCAGAAGCATGACGTTATCAGCAGTGTCCTTATTTCATTTACTTATGTTCTGAATACGAGTTGTCAGTTGGGGGAATGACCTCTGAGGCACTTCGCACATGACAAAAACAGACCCGAGAAGGAAGACATGTGTAAACTGATGATTAGCCACACAGCAGTAAGTTAGTAGAGCTTACTTTGCAGCAGAAATCCAAATGATTAGCAGGTTTAGTAAAACTCTCTAATAAATAAAACAATGTCCATAATGGCATTTGTTACCTTTGTCAGACCCATGTCTATTTCACACAATATCCCTAAATCCACACAATGTCATAAAGAAAAAACAGACAACTCAAGGCTGAAAATTAATGCATTTTAGATCCCTCTCCAAAGGGCTCACAATGGATAACAGTTATCACAAGCCTAATCCAATCACTTCTCTCTCATTCCATGCAGTAGGAAATTAATGCATGCAACTTTTTTTTTTCTTAAAGTGAGTGCACTGTTAAACACACAGTCACCAACATTTCCAAGTAACAGCATTACATACATGAAGAATTGCTCATCTTGAACTGATAGCCCACTGTTCTATGAAGTCATCTCAGATGTACTGCACTTAATGTTTCATAACCTGTATCATAGGCTAATACTATAACTTTTAACATTGGTTTAAGAACTGAGTAAAGAATACATACATCTCTTGTCCCTATTACACAGCCACTGTGATCTATCCACATATGTAAAGAAAAGTGCTAATGCCAAGTACAACTTAAAAATGCATTTGATAAACATATTTTAACAAGCTTCACAAATATTCTTCTTTCACTACAAAAACAGATTATGGGCAGTATTCATAATCAATGTGTTTTCATGCGGCATGAGAAATAGAAACTAACTGCTCTTAGGTACAATGGTTTAGCAAATGAAGGTATAATGAGATGCAAATAAGGAATATAAGAAAAATATGTGACTACTACTTCTTTCGGCTTTCTCCGGTTAGGGGTCGCCACAGCGGATCACCTATCCGCTCATGATTGGCAGTGGAGTTTTACGAGTTGCCAGCCCAGCACCCAACCTTCCACAAAAGGCACACACTCACACCTAGGGTCAATTTATGTGTCCATTCCACCTACAGCATGTCTTTGGGATGTGGGAGGAAACCCACGTGACCACAGGGAGGACATGCAGACTCCAGACAGAAGGCACCCTAGCAGAGGATCGAACCAGAGAACCTCTTGCTGTGAAGGTGGCAATGCTAACCACTGCACCACCGCGGCCGCCCACAAGAAAAATATCTTTTGCTAATTACGAGCCTTTCCCACCTTACTGCAATTCAATTGCTTTTTTTACAGCTTCAACTCTTTGGGCAGAAACACTAAAAAAAAATCACAGCAGTACCTTTTCTATCTACTTTGCAGTGAGTGGACTTTGCTGCTAGCTTTGCCATTTCCCAAGCTTAACAGCCAAGATGGATGAGATAAAGGCAATGAATGATGCTTTTTGTAAGAGTACCACTGGTAACATGTGTAAGTGCTGAGGGGTAAGTGACTCAACTGATAGTTACAGTTTCAGTGTGGTGGAAGCAGGTGATGTAAGACATTTTTCTGGTTATACTGGGAGTTGTTCCACAAGGAGTGTCTTCACTACTCCATGCTGACTATTAGGTATGAGGATGTATTTCCATTATGAAAATACTTTTTATTTTTCTTTGATATTCTCTGCTATGTTTCGTCACACTCCAGAAGGAAGTTCTGCAGTAGCCTTCTGAGTAACTGGACTTCTGTGTGAGTACTGCCCTCCTGTTACTGATTTTGAAAGGTGCTGTACACAATGCCCCTTCTTGCTCATATATACAGCAGTGCTGTCAACCAATAACTGATTTTGACCCCTATTTCCAGTAAGGTGTTTCCCATATGTCCTCAAAACATCCATAAGGAGGTCTCTGCCCTGACAGGAAAGACATCCATAAGGATGTCTCTCCTCTCAGGGCAGAAGCTCTCTCTCCTCTATCTTGATCCCTGCTGCTGCATCATGCTGTAACATTTGATCAAATGTTGTGAGGAAACGTGACAAATTGGTATAAATAGTACTACCGGGAAAGTTTTGGAAAATGTGGCCAAGGAACAGCTCAGTATTTGATATAACATACTGCAGCACTAGTTCTGATTTGTGGATTTCTATGTTGGGTTCCTACTGCCTGTCTTGTGTTGGCCTCTGCTGTAGCAGGAGTAGATATGTGTGTGCATGTGCCTGTTGTCAGTGTGCTGGTATGCACAGTAATACATTTTCATCCACTACTTGAAATCACCTGCCCCTTTACCCATTGAGAGGGGCAAAATGTAAGTAGTAACAACCCTGATACAAGCAGACAATAGTAAAAATTGGAACTTTACGTTTCACAATCATGTCATTCACACATAGTTAAAAAACATTAAACTGCATGTCTTACCAGTAAAGCAAGGATACTGCTGCTCAACAGCTGGCAAATGACTGCAGGGATTCCCGTTTTCCCAACTCATTTCTCCTAATCCCTATTAATCAAAACTTATTTTACTTCACTGGTGCTTTACATGATCCACTGGTGCTGAAGGTAGGTAAGGGTAGCCTAAAATGGAGGGCTCCAAACAACTGGCACAAGCTGCGGCTGATTTACAAACTTATTATGCAAATTAAACTCAGCCACACTGTGCTTTAAGAATCGCACTGCAGTGCAAGTGTGTATCTCCCTTAAAGGTGCAAGTACAACAGGCTCAGCATGCAAACAGCTTCTTCCACACAACAACCTCATGGAACCCAACTTATGACAATTAGAATATGTGGATGAGCCAAGGCATTTCTGTGCAGGGCTAAGCGTTACTGTAATCAACTCTGACTACACTTAGAGGTGTGACATCTGTTGATTGTCCCTACACTTCTATGACCTATAGGACTATGTACACCACCCTATATCTTGATCTGGGAACCTTCACTCATACATGAAACAGATATACTTCAGAGATACAAGCTGTAAAGGAACCACCTCAGTGCACACAGTCTCAGGAATATAGTGGATGTTAAAAACCCAGAAATAAAACATTTGCTTATGTCTTTATGCTAATAAAACATTTTTACTTGTGCAAAAAATGCATTGACCTAACCACACCTAAATGCTTTCACGGAGATCAACAAAGAAGAGCTGAATGGACCTTGGGTGACCATTGCTTCCAAAAGCCAGTGCATTGCTTCTATATAGCACTGCTGTAGGTTTTCAGTACATATACACAAGATCATTCCAGATGTTGGACAGACTCTATATCAACCTTCTTCTGACAAACAAACTAACCACATATCTCCTAGCATTCTGAATACTGAAGGTGATCACAAAAACGTCAATATACTAGTTCTAAATATGAAATAGTTACAATGCTACAAACTACACTACGATAAAATCAGTATTTATTAGCAGGTTTGATAAGTTCTTACCAATAAAATAGTAAAATTTTCCAACACACTATTCATCATATATTTTTCTGGTAGATGCTTGAGTTTGTGAATGAAGTTAATCATGTACGCACACATAGGAGAGCGATTTATTCTGTATACAAATCGTCCATTCTCAAACCGTGCATATTCCGTCTAAAAACAAAGAAAACAAAAAAGTTTGGGGGGAAAAGAACCAAAGTACAGATTAAAATAGCCAAGACGGTTATGTAACAGTTACAGTGTTAAGAACTACATCAAGACAAAACGATACATTATGAATTACATTTCCAGTACTGTTAGAAAAGGCAGTAAAGCTCTGATTAAACACTGCATGTGAAGCATGTTACTCCAACCAACACAATCCCCAGACACTAGTTACAGTAACTGAATACAATTCAGTTTGGTACCCTGGCACAATCTAATGGGAATGTAGCCCTACTGACAGTCCCTGTCAATGCACAGTTTTGTGAAAGAAACAGTCTGAGATTTTCTTACATAATTTTCTGGATAGCACATTTGGATAATTACAAAATGTAACAAGGAAAATATGGAAAAGGAAGACGCCAGGCACATTTCAGACTAAATATAAAAAATAAATAAATAAAACACCACTCAGCGTTTTTGCCTCAATGCAT
Source organism: Protopterus annectens (assembly GCF_019279795.1). Lineage (NCBI taxonomy): Eukaryota > Metazoa > Chordata > Ceratodontiformes > Protopteridae > Protopterus > Protopterus annectens. The sequence continues at coordinate 397,329,060 of NC_056751.1, read as the reverse complement.
TTGTACATTTTACTGCAGACTTCAGAGTCTGAAGTCATCGCCAGTAAGTTGCAGCGAGACAAAAGTGCTAACTCAATAGTCTTGTAATTACAGTTTTTTTAGTATTTGGTCTGAAAGTCACTTGACATCTTAATTTTCTGCATCTTTCTTTTCTCATTTTGTGGTTACTAAAGATTTTACAACACAGCAGAAGCCGTCTGCACCAATTGTTTGTTTTGGATATTTCAACATTCACTTATAAATTGAACTTAAACTTGTAGATGCAAAGGTAACAAAACAGTTACTCCCAGAGAAAAAGAAAAAATACAGCCCTGTTGTGAACAGTATCCGATAAACATTTTCAGGTGGCCAGATTCCAAGTGATAGAAAAAAGCAGCAAGTAAAATCTGCAGCCAAGACAAAAAGATGACAATTATGAAAGCTATAACATGGGATGTGTAATTTCTTTAAAAAAAAATACCACATCTTATGGTTTCATTCCTTTTGAACAGAATGCCTACCACAACAAGGCCCCTTTGATAGAAATCACTGCATCTGACTAAAAAGAAATCACTTATCAGTCTACAAACAGCTGTGCTGGTTTCTTTTTAATAGAAAGTATTTTTCATAAGAGCACTCATTACCTCAATCCCGCCATACTCGCAACTTTTTGATGGGTGTCCTATTCATTAATACCATACTGATTAGTTTACATCGGCTTGAGCTTTAATGCTTAGAACAGGTAATTGCTATATATAGTACGGCTACTGCTTCCACACGAACAGTCTCTCAACCAGCAGTCACACACAAGAATAACCACTTTCTGATATGCAACAAATCTGATTTTTGACAAAGATCACTTGAAAGAAATTCTGTGTACAGTAATGAATTTCAGCTTCTGATAATCCAGATCTACTAACATGTACCAAGTCATTAAGTGATTGGCCACTGCCAGTCTTTCATAGCCAGACTGATCCTCTTCCCTCCAACTGTAACAACTCTGACTGCACACCCTCTGAAAGTGGACTGCAATCAAGTTAAAAAAAATTCTCCAAACAGTAATGTATTTCAACTTGTTATACATGCATAAACACTCTCCATGACATTACAAAACAAATGTTAAAAAGTAAACAAGCAAGAGTCATGGATCTGCTGCTTTTACAAACGCACTAATGTCCCTGTACCACCTTTTGAGTTGGTACACTTTAGTTGATTGGGACCACATGAAACAAGTCAGGCCCACAGTAATGTACTCGTACTGCTTCATACCCACACATGCACATCCTAACTGTGATAAAATGATACAAGGCCAGTTGCTTTTATTTTACTTATTTTATTTATTTATTTTACATTTGTTGACCGGGAGAAATCCGACTGGATACATGTCCATTTTCAGCAGAGGCCCGGGGAGAAAAGCTCCAAACAATACAGATAAAAACAGACAAAAAACAAACAAACAACAAACTAAGTTCAGTTATTTACATAGATATTGTGGGAGATTAAACTAGTATATTGTCAATGATGGGATAGAATAAAAATAAAACAATGTCATAGTTATATTAATGTCATTTCTATAGGTAATTTCATTTAAAAAACAGTTTATTGGTAAAAAGATCAGAAAAAAGCCTTGATCATGGGGTAGAAAGTCAACTGTTCATATGAGAGAAACTGGTAGATATAGGTCTATTGTAAGAGAGTTTTTACAGGATAAAATACAAGAGGATTTAGGTTTGAGCAAGGAAAGGAAGCCATTTAGTAACCTATCAGGAAATGAGCATTGGCATAGCCAGTGCGACTGAAAGTGGTGGAACAGTTGTTTTTTGAATTGGGGTAGACAAGTAATAGTGAGGATACTATGAGGAAGAGAATTCCAGACTTTTCCAACGGCGTTTGTAAAAAGTGCATCCCCTCCTGCGTTGAAAGCTTTTACCATTTTCAAGAGTGGTCTGTTAGCAGAGCGTAGACTATTTAGGTTAGTATAAGGTAAGACTAAGTTCTCAAGTGAAGGACATTTGTCAGGGTATTTGAGTATTTTGAATACCTCAGTGAGTTGGGTAACTTTAACAAGGTTGGGGAGTTCTATCCATCTTAGGTTTTTTAGGTTGATACAATGATGAGTTCTATATGGAGTTCCTGCTGCAAATCTTGCAATATGATTGTAGGAGCAAGATAGTTTATTTAAGTTGGTTTTGTTCAGATTGGTAAATATTGTGGATGCATAAAGAAGGGTGGAGAGCAAATGTGTCCGGGCAATGGTCACTTTTGCCGTTGAGGTTAGGAAATTTTTAATTCTATATAGTAATCCTAGTTTTTTGTTTATGCAAAGACTAACTCCTTTTCCCCAGGAACCCCAGCTCTTTTGATTAGGAATGCCTTTGCCGTCTGACTATGGTCAAATTCTGCCACAGTGATGTATTCACAGCTTGTTTCATACCACGGGTAACCCATAATTACTAAAACTGGGTATTTCATCCAGTGAACTCTCTCCTGGCTCTCTCTCTAAATGTACCATAAACTTGTTTTTTCTCTAACTTTGTGTTGTACTAATTTACCTTTAATTTCTCTATAAACTGGCTAAAATTTCTCTATTAAAGCCTTGCCATGTAACTCTTCTTAACTATTATTTTCATATTAGGTCTAATTTGGTATAATTATATAAACTGTAGTTTGTTGTATTATTTTTAAACATTGTAAAATGAAAATGTTTTGAAATACATAAGTCCTTTTCCCTGGGTCTCCACAGAAAATGGGCTCCTACCCAGGTCAGTTTCCCAGTAATCAAATGTTAAATAAATAAAATAAATAAATAAGTAAGTAATCATTTAACTGTGATACACTGACAAAAGGTGATTGCATTAACATACAGATGGCCACCCCACCTCCCAAATTACCATTTTAGCAATGGGTAGACATCCTTAACCCTTGAATGTAATCTACTGAATTAAATACTGTCCAAAGTGATGTAAAACATAAAAACAAACCATTTACTAATTTCAAAATCATTTAACTTCAATTAAGTAACTGATCCAGCTGTATACACACAAACACCCTACCCCATATCAAAAGATTCAATAAAAAAAAAAAAAAAAAAAAAACAAATATTGTTGCTTTTGGTGGTGATGTACCTCCTCTGAAGATTCTTAAACCCTCCTCCAAGATTGATCATAATTTTTAACTTTTTTATACTTCTAAATACCTGCAAATTTCCTGCCTGGACAGCTTTCATTTGAGCTAAATTTCTAAGAATACAAATTTGCAACTTATCTCTAAACAAATGTATACATCTGAAAAGCTATAGACAATACAAAAACAGATAAGCTATGAAAACATTTCAATGCATACTCCTCTTCACAAAGCTGATATTAACATATGTGCAAACTTTTAATAGCTCTCTATTTATAATAGACAAACCCCAACTATTGGTGTGACTTTTGTTTGTGCAGATGTCATTTTTGATTTGCTGTAATACAGAGTTAGTGATGTCACTCAATTTTTTTGATATCTGTATAAAAATAATTTATATCCCTAACTGCATACTTGATGAAGAAATAAAAGTAAACATCTGCAAAGCAATGTTACTTAGACACTACCAGTGCAAAAAAAAAATTCAGCACTGTGTATATGCTTTCATATGAAAGTACAGTTTTGTACCTACCATAAATGTAGATGTCCAATAGATATGCAACTGCAGTCCTTACATATGGGTTGTCCTGCCTCAGGCAGCCCTCGGCCGGCCGGATTCCAAAGTCTGGGTCCGGCGCCGGCTGATGTCGCCTCCTCCCCGACGTCAGAGCGGCTGGGGTATAAAAGCATCAGCCGACGCCATCTTCCTCAGTGTTTCTTGCCCCAGATGCCAGGTGCCCTCCAAGGAAGGCTAAATTTAGAACTGGATAAAATTTCCAGACATACACAATAGCAATAAACAGATACACCATAACAGATATCCCCAGCTAAGTATAAAAGGAGGAAAGTGGACCCAATACACAGAGGGGTAGGAGGGAGGGAAAACCTGACTGCAGTTGCATATCTATCAGACATCTACATTTACGGGAGGTACAAAACTGTACTATGTCCTTCAAGAATGCAACTGCAGTCCTTACATATGGGTTGAATACCATAGCCAAGCTGGGGGTGGTAGGCTCTAAGTTAAGGATGGTGTAGCTAAAATGCCCTGCAGGACTGCCGAAGCAAAGCCTGCTCGGGATCTGGAATATAAAGGCAGGTTGTAGTGCTTGGAAAATGTATGCACGGAGCTCCATGTAGCAGCTTCTAGAATGTCCTTTGTAGCCACCCCTCTTAGGAAGGCTGTGGAGGTGGCTGTAGCTCTGGTGGAGTGTGGCCTGATATTGGCTGGCACACCCTTTCCATGTAAAGAATAACAGAATCTGATGCAATGTCCAATCCATTTTGAAATTGTTTGTTTGGAAATTGCCTTTCCTTGCACTCCAGGAGCGTATGCTACAAATAGTTGGTCAGACTTCCTGTTGGCCTTTGTTCTGTCCAAGTAGTAGTGTAGTTGTCTGTGAATGTCCAAAGTGTGCAGCAGCTTTTCCCCTTTATTTTGAGGATTGGGGAAGAAAGTAGGCAGGTGAATTGCTTGATTTAGAGACACCCTGGATATCACTTTTGGCATAAAAGAAGGATTGGTTCTTAAAGAAACCCTGTCCTGATGAAAAATGAGGAATGGAGGTACTGCCATGAGGGCCTGTATCTCCGAAACTCTTCTTGCTGAGGTAATTGCCAACAGGAAAACTGTTTTCCAGGAAAGAAATTGCAATTCTGAAGATGCTGCTGGTTCAAAAGGAGGAAGAGTTAATTTTTCCAACATGAAATTGAGGTCCCATGCAGGCACTGGTGGTTTTCTGGGAGGTTTGATATTCTTTATCCCTCTTAGAAATTGTCTTAGCAAATGATGTGAAAACACAGGTGGATCAGTGTTGTATTTTGCTGAAATTGCTGAAGCGTGTATTTTTATGGAAGAATAGGAAAGTCCTTATGCAGTATGTCTGCCAAGTATTCCAATATCTGTGGGATGCTCATTACTGATGCATCCTGTTCCTTGTTGGTATTCCAGATGTTGAATCTCTTCCATTTGGCTGAATAAGTCTTTCTGGTGGAAGGTCTGCGTGCTTCCAATAATATCTGTTGAACTTCCTTGGAGAGAGAGATATGGGGAGAAATCATGGGACCCTCCAAGCTGTCAGCTGCAGAGTTTGCAGGTTGGGATGTACCGTCCTGTAATTGTGCTGAGTCAAGAGTGGAGGCCATTGAGGCAGGGGCCACGGCTTGGTGCAAGTTATGCTCCTTAGTAATGGATACCAGTGCTGTCTTGGCCAATCTGGAGCTATTAAGATGCCTTTCGGTTGCTCTGCTTTGATCTTCAGTAACACCTTGGTCATTAATGGTAGAGGTGGGAATGCACAGATTGTTAGAGAGTTCCAGCTGAATGAGAGAGCATCTATTCTCCAGGCTTGTGGATGGTGTGTCCTCGAGCAGAACATTTTCAGATGATGATTGAGGTGGGAGGCAAAGAGATCTATGTCCGGCCTCCCCCATGCATGAGTTATTTGTGCAAAAATGTCTGGATGCAACATCCATTCGTGCGGATCCAGGATGTTTCTGCTTAGACTGTCCGCCAGAACATTGTCCCTGCCCGGAACAAACTGGGATTGCAGCTGTATGTTCAGTTTCAGGGTCTTTTCCCAAAGAGTCATTGTTAGTCTGCAAAGGGGGTATGAATGAGTACCTCCCTGCTTGTTTATGTACCACATAACAGTGGTGTTGTCTGTCTTTATTAGTAGATGACCTTGTTGAAGATATTTTCCGAAGGCCCCGATTGCATGCATTACTGCTAACATCTCTTTTTGATCGATGTGTAGATGTACTTCCTGGGGAGTCCATTGCCCTTGAATACATCTGCCCTCCATGTGCGCCCCCCATCCATGGTCTGAGGCGTCTGTTGTAATGGTTTGGCTTGTATGAGGTTTGTTGAAAGGCATACCTTTGTTTAACTGGCTTGCTTGGGCCCACCACAAAAATTCCCTTTGTAGACATGGGATGAGTGGGATAATTACGTCCAAGTTGTGGCTGTGTTGAGACCATAAACTTTTTAGGTACCATTGTAGTTTTCTCATATGTAGTCTTGCCAGTGGAATCAGTAGAATGCAAGATGCCATGAAACCCAGGGCCTGCAGGATTTTCCTTGCAGTCATTTGGGTGAGCTTTGCTAGGCTTTTGAAGTAATGTGGCAATTGTTCTTGCTTCTCTTCTGTGAGGTAAGCCATTTGTGATTCTGTGTCTAGTTTGGCTCCTAGTAAAATTATTTGTTGAGATGGCAGTAGTCTTGATTTTTGTAAGTTGACTGTGTATCCCAAACCCTGTAGTAAGTGAATGACATAATTCAAGTTTTTTGTCAAGGCTTGCTTGCTGTCCGCTTGTATAAGGCAGTCGTCCAGGTAAGGGTATATTTGTATCCCCTGGAGTCTGCAGTGTGCAATTACTGATGCCAGGCATTTCGTGAATACTCTGGGCGCAGTAGATAAGCCAAAAGGCAATGCTGAGAATTGATAATGCTCTGACCCTGCAAGAAATCTGAGGTATCTTCTGCAACTGTGTCTGATTGGGACATGCAGGTATGCCTCCTTGAGGTCCAGAGTAACCAGCCAAGACACCTTGCCCAACATGGGAAGGAGTTGCTGTAGCGTCAGCATTTTGAATTTTGGTACAATGAGAAAAGTGTTTAGAGCGGACAAGTCCAGTATAGGTCTCCATTGCTTTTCTTTTCTTGGAACAAGGAACAGTCTTGAGTAAAATCCCTGGCCTTGTTCCTGAGGAGGAACCTTTTCTATTGCTTTGATTTGTCTCAGCTTTGAAACTTGTTCGAATGCCTCTGCCCTTTAATTTTGTAGCAGGTTTGGCATGCCTTGTCTTGTTGGTAAAGTATGGAAGTGGGACCTGTAGCCTTGGTCTATTATGTCCAGGATCCATTTGTCCTTTGTTAAAAATGTGCCAATTTTTTGAAAATAAGGATAATTTTCCGCCTAAAGGTGCTTTTCTTTGAGCCTTGGTCGGCGGTGTCAAGGTCAAGTCATTGTGATTGTCCCTGTGGAGCAGGGGAAGTCCCTGCGCTACCTCTCTGAGTAGTCGGTTGCCATTGGCGTCCCCTGTAGGAGCCTCTGTATTGCCCTCTTCATCAGGCACGCCTGTTTTTTCCCCTTTGAAACTTGTCAGTGTCCGGAAAGGACCAGTTCTTAGAAGGCCAATTCCTGCTGAACCTAGGTGGCTGCACCTGGAGGAAATCCTTGTCTGCTTGCACTGATTTAGCCTTTTCCTCAATTGATTTCAACACATCCTGAGCATTAGCACCAAATAGCTTGTGTTTTTCCAGAGGTGCATCTAGAAGCTTTGCTTTAACATGATCTGGCAATGCCTGTTCTTTCAACCATGCATGTCTATGTATGACAGCCCCTGTCATAGCTGCCCTACATGAAGCTTCCAATGCATCATAACCACACTGAAGAAAATGATTGCGAACCTGCTGTGTGTTATGGACCAAATCCTGCAAGGCCTTTCTATCTAAAGGCTCAGGAGAGGCTAACTTTTTCTGCAAATCATCCATCAAGAAATCCTGATACTGAAACATATGAAATAGGCAATTAAGGGCCCTCATGGCAAGTGTGGTTGAGGTATAAACTTTTTTGCCCCACCTCTCTAGGGACCTAGCTTCCCTGTCTGAGGGCAAAGGATTTTTGGCCGTGGATGTGGCCACCCCTTTGAGCCCCTGGGAAATTGTTTCTAGATCAGCAGAATGGCCCTTAAAGAAATGTTTGTGAGTTTCAGGAACCCTGTAGTATCTGTCCGGCTTGACAGGAGCAGGGGGGAGAGAATCAGGAGAAAAGCACTCAAATCTGAGTACACATCATCCAGTACATCTAACACTGGAGGGATAGCTAAAGGCCTATGCTGGGGAAGCTTAAGGAAGGTACGAAGCCGCTTCCTGGAGTCGGAGAATTCCTGGCCTTGCCACTGAAAATGCTCTCTCATGGAGTGGAGAATTTCCCCAAAAGAAATATCCTCTGGAGGAGAGGCAGGGGGAAAAGATTCCTCCGCATCAGAATCCTCGTAGGCATGGAAGGACTCTTCCTGGGTATCTGAGTGATCAGAGTCACCAGAGGCTTCATCTGAAGAAAGGGGCTAAAGTCATGATTTGTTTATCAGTAGTGGGCTGAGGCAAAGCTTTAGGAGGGTGAGACTTAGCCTGGCTAGCAGCCTTAGCACGTGTGTAGGCCTTGACAGACATAGACATAGGGGACCTAGCTGCCCCACGTGCTGGAGTAACCTTGTCCACCGGTATGGTCTCAGGCAAATCTTGGGCTTCAGTTTCTGGAGGAAAATCAACAACCGGCACCGGCACAGGCTCTGGGGCCGGAGTGATCGGTAAAGCGGTGTCGTCGGTCCGGAGCGGTGGAACAACCGCCTCAGAAGAGACCGATGCACTCGCGGTAGTTTTTGGCGTGGTGTCGGTGGAAGTCGCGGGACGAGAAAGTCGGTCCCGGTCCTTCCGTTTTTTGGAAATATGAGGTGTCGGTAGTTCCGACGGCATGGTATAAGAGTATTTATCGCCAAACAAGTCTTCAGCAAACTCTGCCCGGCGCCCGAGTGTGCGCTTATTGAAGCAAACACAGGCAGCACAGGCCGAGACGTCGTGGTCTGGGCCAAGGCAGGGAAGGCAGTAAGAATTTAAGCTCTTATGAGGTATTTGTTTACCACAAGACAAACAGTTATTAACTTTTTCATTTTTTTCTGACATCGGCTGAGGCAAGAAAAAGATCCCCAACGGGGTACTTAGCTTTTTGATGACTTCGGATACGTAAAACACAGGAGCTGACCGACCGGCACTTGCGAACTGCTTCTGCTTTGGGAACCGCGCGGCAAGAAAGACTGAGGAAGATGGCGTCGGCTGATGCTTTTATACCCCAGCCGCTCTGACGTCGGGGAGGAGGCGACATCAGCCGGTGCCGAACCCAGACTTTGGAATCCGGCCGACCGAGGGCTGCCTGAGGCAGGACAACCCATATGTAAGGACTGCAGTTGCATTCTTGAAGGACATCCACACAGTTTCTGTTTCAAGCTATCATTACATTTATGAACATAAACAATATATTCCTACTACTGCCAGAAACAAAATCATATATTCATTGGTACCGGGTACCTCATTTGTTTAAGAAATCATTCCTGAGTCCGTGGTAATGGGCATGTGAAATGCTATTCCACAACTTGTTCAGATGGACAATGCCTGAGCTATTTGCATAAATATATTTACAAATATATGTATATTTCATTATTAGGCAAATTGGTAACAGACAAACAGCAATTATTAGTGGCAGCTTTTACAGCATTGTGGAAGCTTTCAATTGAAACTATGGTGCACCACATACAATTAATGAAGGTCAAGTTATTAAGAGGCACATTAATATGACCCATTCATAATTTGCCATTAAAAGAAATCACACTTTCTTGATTACTGATCACCGAACTAAGGTCAACAGATAATCGGGACCTGTCTGCTAAGCAGTATGAAATGGTAATTCTGCCAAGCTACTATGCGAACAGTCTCCGAGACATTTAAATAAAATATGCAAATATCTGAACAGGAAATTTAAACAAGACCACATGGTACATGGGCAAAGTTGTCATCCACCACACACAGTGGAATCTATTCCGTATGGGGAATTGCTTAGAGTTAAAAGGTTATGTAGTGATACACAGGAATGTAAAAGTGAAATGTATAGAACAATTAACATGTTCTTAAATAGGGGGTATGAAAGGGGAAAGGCATGGCAGGGGTATGATAAAGTGAAGGGAAAGAGTAAAAAGGTTGTAATAGAAATAGAAAAATAAATTGTTATAAAAGGGATGAAAGAAAGAAAGAATAGGAAAGTTTATACTTTGTTTCAAAATATACCTCTTTTTCAGGGAGGCTAGAAAATTTGGTAAGGTATTTCTGGACCTTTGTGAAAAGGGAAGTAAATGTTTTAAATAACATCAAATTTTTTCCTTTAAAAGAAGAAATATTAAGGACATTTTGCTATATGGGAGGTTCAGAAGGCCCCAGAGAGAAAGAAATGAGTTATTACTCAAAGGAACCAATCCTTGTGGCACCTGTACAGGATGCCAGTATGTTGTTAGAAGTTTCCCTGAAATTAATGGAAGAAAGTTCCATGAACAAGGAACTTTCAGCTGTAGCAGTGTGGGAACAATATATGGACTTAAGTGCCCCTGTGGAAAATACTACGTAGGGGAGAGCAAAAGAAGTTTTGCTACTAGACTCAAGGAACATGTAAGAGATAGGAAGAAAAACAAACAGTCCAGTCCTGTGGCAGAGCATTTCCAAAGTTGTCATAATGGAGATCCAACAGGATTGTAAGCAACAGTTTTGGAACAGTTGAACAATGAATTTATAACGTATGAAGATATTAAATATAATTTGAGAAGAAAAGAATCTACTTTTATTTTCAAATTTAATGCACTTTTTCCTAAGGGTCTTAATAGGGAGTACAACTGGAAATGTTTTATATGAAATGACTAAGGATTTTAATAATTCTGTTTAACTGATTGATAGGAATGATATGGTGTACATAAGTAACTCAAGAGGAAAGTAAAAGCATACTCTGTAAAGGCTCATAGTAGCCGAGGTGCTAGAGAATTTATTCTTGTTTTTTGTTTTAATAAAAGTGTTTGTGTCAACTTTAAATTACTTGGACTCAACTTGCCTTGGTGATTTATGCAGCATTTTATTGTTTTTTTACAACTGTTAGCTGCTTTTAAAAATATGCAAATATGCTTAAATATATGTATTGCTACACAAATAAATATTTGTAGACTGGTAATAGTTAAACACCAGTTCTCTTTGACAATTTTTCCAGCATTGTGTAATCTTTTAACTGAAACCATAAAGTACCATCAACTAAACAGGCATATTAATATGGCATATATTCATAACTTTGCATAAGAATAAAATCACACTTTTTCACAATCTCATTTAGGTCTGAAGGCATTCGTTACCTGCGCACTCACTTAGTAACGTTTTAGAACACAATTTGACAGGCTAAGGGGACAGCTCATGACATATTATATAAATATGGTATTTATGCAAGTTTGCATATTGATAATGAAGTACAAATATCTGCAAACTGCTGGTAGCTAGATACTGGGTATCACCAACAGTTTCCAGTATTGTATACTCTTTTATTTGATACCATGACATTTCATGTAAACTCCTTGTTGGTCAAGTAAATACAAGAAATATTAATATAGAGAATTATGACTGGGCCTCCGATCATAACCCCTTGTATCATGTGTTTGAGACAACCTGTAGACTGAAGTGACACCAATGGATTTCTGTGCTGTAAGATTGAAGGTGCTCAGACAGAAAGTACAGTTTTGTACCTACCATAAATGTAGATGTTCGAGTGGTTATGCTGCTGCAGTCATCGCACTTGGGTTATCCTGCCGTCAGGCGGTCCCGCAGTTGGCCTGAATTCCAAAGCCTTGGTCCGGCGTCGGTTGTCGTCGCTTCTTCCCTGACGTCAGTGCGGCAGGGGTATAAAAGAGGCAGCCAACGCCATTTTCTTCAGTTTTTTCTTGCCCCAGATGTCAGGTGCCCCAAACTAAGAAGGCAAAATAAGAAGCTTGCAAAACATACCTTAGTGCAAAACAATGGTACTAGTTGCAAGCAAATACACCATATAGACATGCATCCCAAAGGTTGATGTACATGGAGGTATAAGAAAAGCCTTGTTAGGTAGAGGGGATGGAGGGAGGGTAACCTGGACTGCAGCAGCATAACCACTCGAACATTTACATTTACGGTAGGTACAAAACTGTACTATGTTCATCGTGCTACGCTGCTGCAGTCATCACACTTGGGTAGAGTCCCAAAGCTTTGGTTGGGTGGTAGGAGCTAAACTGGGTTAGGTGCAGCTAAGATGCCCTGCAGAACTGCAGTGGCAAACCCAGCTCTGGTTTTTGAGTACAGAGGAAGGTGGTAATGCTTGGGGAAGGTGTGCACTGAACTCCAGGTAGCTGCCTTCAGAATGTCCTTTGTTGGGACTCCTCGGAGGAAAGCTGCTGAGGTTGCTGTAGCCCTGGTAGAGTGAGACCTAATACTAGCAGGCACTGCTTTCCCATGGTGTGGGTAGCAAAAGCGGATGCAATGTGCTATCCATTTGGAGATGGTCTGTTTTGAAATAGCCTTTCCTTCTGAGCCTGGTGCATAGGATACAAGGAGTTGGTCAGATTTTCTGAAGGCCTTTGTCTTGTCCAAATAGTAACTTGACTGTCTGTGAATGTCCAAAGAGTGAAGGAGTTTTTTCTCCTTTATTCTGTGGGTTTGGATAAAAGGTGGGCAAGTGTATGGTCTGATTGAGAGCCACACTGGATACTACCTTTGGCATGAAGGAAGGGTTGGTGCGTAAAGATACTCTGTCCTGATGGAAAATGATGAAATGTTCCGCTGCCATAAGTGCCTGCAGTTCTGAGACTCTGCGTGCTGAGGTGATAGCCAGCAGCAGGGCTGTTTTCCATGACAAGTATTGAAGCTCTGCTGAAAAGGCTGGTTTGAAAGGAGGAAGTGTTAACTTTTCCAGCACAAAATTTAGATCCCAAGTTGGAGTTGGTGGTTTTCTGGGGGGGTCTTATATTTTTGCCCCTCTGAGAAACTGCCTTAGCAAAGGATGAGAGGAAAATGGGAGGAACCGTATCATATTGAGCTGAAATGGCGGAAGCATGGATCTTTATGGATGAGAAGGAAAGGCCTTTCTGCAGCATCTCAGTTAGATATTGGAGTATGTGCAGAATATTTGGGATGCCAGGATTTAGGCTTCTGGCCTGGCTCCATCAAAATCTAATCCATTTGTCTGAGTAAGTTTTTCTGGTGCTGGGCCTCCTGGCCTCCAAAATGACATTCTGGACATCCTTTGAAAGAAGTGTTGTTTGATAATTTAAGGTATTTTCTATGCAGCTAGATTTAAGGTCCTTAGTTGACTGTGAAGGATCTGAGAGTTTTGTTGGGTTAACAGCAGAGGGAATTGAGGTAAGATCCATGGAGGGCTGCGAGTCAAGTTTCGTAGTAGTGGGTACCAGTGTTGACATGGCCAGTCCAGAGCAATGAGGATCATCTGTGGTCTCTCTGATCTGGCTTTCAGTAATACCTGGGTCAGTAGAGGCAGAGGTGGGGAGGCGTAGACTGACAATGCTGTCCAACTGAATGATAGGGCATCCACTTTCCAGGCCAGGGGATGAATAGTCCTTGTGCAAAATTTTTGTAGCTGGCAATTATTGGTTGAGGCAAACAGATCTATGTCTGGTGGTCCCAACCTTTGAGTTATCATTGAGAATACTTGTGGGTGTAGTCTCCACTCGTGAGGGTCTGTCAAATTTCTGCTTAATTAGTCTGCCAATATGTTCTCCTTTCCTGGCAGGAATTGTGTTGCAGTTGTACTTGATAAGTTAATGCTGTGTTCCACAAGTCCATTGCCTGTCTGCATAGTGGGTAGGAGTGCGTTCCTCCTTGTTTGTTTATGTACTACATAACTGTGGTGTTGTCCGTCGTTATTAGAAGTTGTCCTGGATGCAAGAGGTCCTTGAAGGCTGTTAGTGCATTTTTTACAGCTAGCATCTCCTTTTGATTGATGTGTAGTTACCTTTGGTTTGCAGACCATTTGCCCTGTATGCATTGTCCTGCCATGTGTGCACCCCAGGCGTAGTCTGATGAATCTGTTGTCAAGGTTTGGTTTGCTGGGGGGTGAGACAAAAGGAAGGCCCTTGTTTGCTTGGCATGCTTGAGCCCACCATAGAAACTCTTTCTGAAGGCAGAGAATGAGAGTTATACTTGCTTCGAGGCTGTGTCTGTGTTGGGACCATACACTTTTTAGGTACCATTGAAGTTTTCTCATATGCAGCCTTGCATATGCAATTAGTTGAATGCAGGATGCCATGTACCCCCAATGCCTGCAGGAATTTCCTTGCAGTGAGCTGGGTAGAAGTTGCCATCTTTTTGAAGTACTGAGCCAGTTGTTTTTGCTTGTCTGGCGTGAGGTAAGCCATATGGGCCGTTGTATTCAAGCTGGCACCCAGGAAAATTATTTCTTGTGAGGGTATTAGTTTTGACTTCTTTTTGTTTACTGTGTACCCTAGGCAACTTAGCAACTTTGTTACAAATGCCAGATGCTGTAGTAGGATGTCTTTGCTGTCCGCTTGGATCAGGCAGTCGTCCAGATATGGATAAATTTGTATTCCTCGTTGTCTGCAGTATGCAATTACTGATGCCAGGCATTTCGTAAATACTCTGGGCGCAGTAGATAAGCCAAAGGGCAATGCAGAGAACTGATAATGCGTTGTGCCTGCCAAAAATCTGAGGAATCTTCTGCAATCTTGTCTGATAGGGACATGCAGGTATGCCTCTTGGAGGTCCAACATTACCAGCCAAGACTCCCTGCCCAGCATAGGAAGAAGCTGCTGTAGTGTGAGCATTTTGAGTTTGGGAATGTCCAGGTACGTGTTTAGATTGAAAGGTCTAAGATGGGTCTCCAGGCTTTGTCCTTTCTTGGTACTAGAAACAGTCTTGAGTAAAATCCTTGACCTTGCTCTTTTGCAGGTACCTTTTGAATTGCTTTCATGTGCATGAGAGCTGAAATTTGCTTTTGTGCCTCTGCCCATTGGTTTGTTGGCAGATTTGGCATGCCTCTCATCAGTGGTAAAGTGTGAAAATGAAATCTGTAGCCTCGGGTAATAATATCCAGAACCCATTTGTCCTTTTTTATGATGTGCCAATTTTGTGGAAAGAGAGCCAGTTTTCCTCCTAGAGGTGCTGCCTGGGCAATTTTGCTTGGCAGGCGAAGAGGAAAGTCATTGGGTTTGTTTTCTGAAGGGTTGAGATCTGTCGTCTCCCCCTCTTTGAGTTGTTGTTTGCCATTGTCTAGGCCTGAAGGTACCTCCTGCCTGGCCTCTGCCCCTAGGGCGTCTGTACCTGCCCCTTTGGGGTCTGTCTGAAGCAGGAAAGGACCAGTGTTTTGATGGCCAGTTTCTGCTGAAGCGATGAGGTTGCACCTGTAAAAAATCTTCAACTGTTTGCATTGATTTTGCCTTTTCTTCCATTTTCTTTAAAACTTCCTCTGCTTTGACACCAAATAATGCACCCTTTTGCAGTCGAGCATCCAGTAACTTTGCTTTGACATGTTCTGGTAAGGTCTGCTCTTTTAGCCAAGCATGTCTACGTATTACAGACCCTGTGACCGCTGCTCTACATGAGGCCTCCAAAGAATCAAAACCACACTGCAAGGTATGTTTTCCCACTTGTTCTGCTGCATGTAACAAATCCTGCATCCCTTTGAAATCTAGTTGATCTGTTTGAGGGATCATTTTCTGTTTTAACTGAGTAAGCAAGTACTGCCGGTATTTAATCATGTGGAATTGGCAGTTTAATGCCCTCATGGCCAAAGTGGCAGAGGTATAGACTTTTTCCCCCCATCTTTCTAATGCCCTGGAATCTCTTTCTGCAGGTAGTGGATTCTTAGCAGTAGAGGCCTTAACCCCTTTGGGACCCTGGGAAATGGTTTCTGGGTCTGCAGCAGGGCTTTTATATAAAAACTTGTGAGAGTCAGGTACTCGATAGTATCTGTCTGGTTTAAGTGGTGCTGGAGGTATGGAATCTGGATTTAGACTGGATTCAGTGTAGACATCATCCAGAATGTCTAAAACAGGAGGAATGGCTAGGAGTCTATGCTGAGGTAGAAGAAGAAACTCATGGAGTCTTTTCTTGGAATCAGAGTAATCTTGTCCTTCCCAGTGGAAATGCTCTCTCATGGTGTGCAGGGTTTCCCCAAAAGAGAAGTATTCAGGGGGGGAAACAGAGGGGATAGACTCCTCAGCATCTGAGTCTTCATAGAGAGGGAAGGGGTAATCCTGTTCCTCAGAGTCTGCTGAGGTAATGGATTCCTGGTCAGAAGGAGGTAAATCTTCCTCCAGTCTAGGCCTTTTGTCAGGAGGGGGCTGGGAACCTCTGATAAGGGTAATCAGGTCCTCCTCCATTTTGAGCATCTGTTTTTTAGGCATAGGGGCCTGTGTGGGAGTCTGTGGACCCGGTTTCTTAACCTTTGGAAGCCTAGCGTATGACTTAACGGAGAGAGTCGTTGGTTTAAAGATGCCTTCTGAAACCGAAGGCCTGTCCATAGTCTCCGGATCGCTGCCAGGGCTGGCGTCCGCGAGTTGAGGAGTAACTGGCTCCAGTGGCCCAGTAGATTCTGACTGAGAGGTAGTCGTATTTTCTAAATCTGTGGTAGTCATGGGCTGCGTAGGTGCCTCACTGAATACTGAAGATCCGGTGGCAGGCCTAACCGAGACCTCAGTATCTGGTCTAGGCTGCCTGTCTTTGTCCTTGCGTTTTTTAAACATAGCGGTTGTCGGAGGTTCCGACGACATGATGTAGTTGAATTTTCTGCAAAATAATGTTGGGTGGTATCAGCCCGACGCTTAATAGTGCGTTTATTGAACCTAACGCAAAACCGACGACCAGAAACGTCGTGGTCTGGGCCTAGGCAAGGAATACAATAAGAATGAAAATCCTTATGAGGTATTTGCTTCCCACAAGAAATACAATTATTAACTTTGTCTGACATCGGTCTGAGGCAAGAAAAGTTTCCCCAACGGGGTACTTAGCTTTATAGAAGACTTCGGCTGAAATTCTGTTCGAAAATCTCAGGAGCTGGCCGACCAGCACTTGCGAACTGCTTCGGGCACCGCGCGGCAAGAAAGACTGAAGAAAATGGCGTCGGCTGCCTCTTTTATACTCCTGCCGCACTGACATCAGGGAAGAAGCGACGACAACCGACGCCGGACCAAGGCTTTGGAATTCAGGCCGACTGCGGGACCGCCTGACAGCAGGATAACCCAAGTGTGATGACTGCAGCAGCATAGCACAAAGAACATCAGCAATATTGGCCATGCTGTTGACACACTGACAGGTAGAAGCAGAAAAGGAACTATAAGAACTGGATATATTTAACTAGAATTCAGGAACTGTTGATTTTTGGCAACAGATTCAACCAGATATCACTTTTTACTGTGGAAACATAAGGGACACCAGTGGATTTGGAAGGCAACCAGATAACCAACTGAATCACAGGAGTGGAATTTAAAATCATAAATACTATTTTTTAATGGAAGCAAGTATTTTTACTATTAGTCTACACATACAAATGCAGGGTAGATAGCAACCCTGCTTTATGTTTGAAGTAAATATAATTACTTAAATTTTCTGTATTTCTAGGAAGCACATAGATGCGCTACAGGTGCCACACAGAGGGGAAGAAAAAACTGCTTAGTGCATTGGGTGCCATATAGTATTACGCAAAGCAGAGCTATAGTTGCAAATAAGTTAATGTGGTGACTGGTAACAGCAGTATGAACAGCAGGATGCAATGCATGTCACATGTTACTCTGCTACAACCACAGAAATGTGACTGTGGTGATGATTAGCTGAGTCGTAATCCTGTTCCAAGGTCTGTTTTAATGTCCATTTGTTTCTGAATTATAGCATGTATGATTTAGTTAATTCTCTAAGCAGTTCACCCTGTAAATAAAAAGTAGCATAAACAGCTCATTTTTTTTGCTTGATTTTTAAAGCACCAAAGACAGTGGGTTGGGAGCAAACTGAGTTATCTCTGCTCCCAGCACACTGGGACTGATGCCTGGTTACAAAGTATGTTGGTGCTCATCTGAGTCAACTGATTCTCTGAAGGATATGTGTTGTGTTGTCTAAGCCAAACCGTCTTCCTTCTACTGGTGGCAATCAAACCTTAAAGTGCAGGGTGTGTGGCACCTGAGCCTACCTAAGCCTAACTCCAATTGCACTACTGACAGCTTCTGAACACGTTGTTTTAGAGTATACTGCATGTAACTTTTAGTACCTGTTCAACCCATCATGATTTTTTTTACAGACTCTCATTCTGTTGTGATATGGAATTTGTGTACTGCTCTCTTACTAGTGTAACTGTGTACTACACCAGGTTACAGCTGTGTACTAATTTCAGATCTTACTACATTGTCAGCCCTCATAGTACTGTTACTATACTGGATCTGTGCATCATACTGAATGGTCACCATCTACTACTCTCTGATTAGATTGTATTACATAATTTCTTCCTTGCAGGTTTACGTAGGTGTTGCATCAGTGTTACAGTACCTTCACTTCACCTAGTACATCACCTCCACATCATGGTTTACCTATCCAACATGCCATCTAGGCCTACTGACTAAACTGGCTCTATATATCACTCTTGTCCACAGTAATTAAACTCGTGGTAAGCATGAAAGCCCACAGTATTACTATTGCATCAGTTGCTGGACCCATTACATTTGGTATTATAACAGAGTTCAGGAAAGTACAGTTGTGTACACTTACCATAAATGTAGATGTTCGAGTGTATTCACTGTTGCAGTCATCACATTTGGGTTATATGCCTGCAGGTAGCCCTCAGCCAGCCTGAATACCAGAGTCTTGGATTTCTGCGTCAGATGCTCTCTCTTCTTCCATGATGTCAGGTCGTCAGGGATATAAAACATGCAGCCGACGCCATTACATCAGTTTGTCTTGCACCAGGTGTCAGGTGCCCCCACAATGGGAAGCAATTATATGTTATGGAACACCTCCATCAAAAAGCAAATACACCAGAAAGCTTAAATGCACCAAACAAGAAGGAAAGGTAGAGCCAAGAGAAGTCAGGGGGCTGGAGGGAGGGTAACCAGGACTGCAACAGTGAATACACTCTAACATCTACATTTATGGTAAGTGTATACAACTGTACTATGTTCTTCATGTTCCAATGTTGCAGTCATCACATTTGGGTTGATTCCCAAAGCTAAGGAAGGGAGGAGGAAGTTAAAGAGCATTAGGGCCAGCTATTAAGCCCTGCAAGACTGCAGTGGCAAAACCAGCTCTGGATTTAGAAAAAAATAGGCATGTGGTAATGCTTGGTGAAGGTATGTACAGAGCTCCAGGTAACAACTTCTAGGATGTCTCTGTTAGGGACCCTCTGAGAAAGGCTGCAGAGGTAGATGCAGCCCTGGCGGAATGTGATCTTATCCCCTGTGAGGTAGGTTTTCCATGGTACTTATAGCAGAAATGAATGCAATGGGCTATCCAATTAGAAATGGTTTGTTTTGAAATGGCCTTCCCCTCTGCCCCTGCAACAAAGCCAACTAGCAGCTGTTCAGATTTTCTGAGAGGCTTAGTCTTGTCCAAATAAAATCTAAGTTGTCTGTGCACGTCCAAAGAGTGCAGTATTCGTTCTCCTTTGTTTTGTGGATTCAGGAGAAGGAAGGCAAATGAATGGACTGATTTAGGGCCACACTAGAGACCACCTTGGCATAAGGGAAGGATTGGTCCTGAGGGAAACCCTGTCTGCATGGAAGATAATGAAGGGCTCCACTGCCATGAGGGCCTGTAATTCAGACACTCTTCTTGCTGAAGTGATGGCTAGAAGGAATGCTGCTTTCCAAGAAAGAAATTTCAACTCTGCAGTTGCAGCTGGCTCAAAAGGAGGGGGAGTGAGCTTTTCCAATACAAAGTTAAGGTCCCAGACTGGAGTATGGGCTTTCCTGGGGGATCTTAAATTTTTGGCCCCTCTGAGGAATTGCTTTAGCAGGGGGTGAGAAAAGAGGGGTGGTTCAGTATTATAATGTGCTGAAATGGCAGAGGCATGAATTTTAATTGATGAGAAGGATAGGCCCTTGTGGAGCATTTCTGTTAAGTACTGATGTATATGAGGTAAGCTGGGCACCGTTGTGCCCATCCCCTGAGTCTGGCTCCAGGAACAGTATCTTTCCCACTTTTCAGCATAGGATTTTCTAGTACTAGGCCTCCTTGCCTCCAGAATGACATGTAGCATCTGCTTACTGAGGGATGCTATTGGAGAGCTCAAGGAATTAGCCAGGCTGCAAGGTTCATGGTTTGAAGCTGAGGGTACAGAATATGGCCCGCCTGCTGGGACAGCAGGGAAGGGGTCTGAGGCAGGTGGCATGGTTCCAACACTGTCATAGTGCGCAAGAGGGGGTACCAGTGCTGGCTTGGCCAGTCTGGTGCAATCAGTATTGTCCTTGGCTTGTCCTGTTTGATCTTTAGCAGAACCTTTGAGAGGAGAGGCAGAGGGTGAAAGGCATAAACCGAGTGGCTTTCCCAGGTAAAAGACAGTTCATCCACTTTCCAAGCTTGACTGTGGGGAGTCCCTTGTGCAGAATTTGTCCAATTGGTGGTTCTGAGGGGAGGCAAACAGGTCTATATCTGGAGTCCCCCGTTTGTTTCTCAAGAGGTTGAATATTTTTGGTTCCAGTTTCCATTCATGTAGGTCCATGAGATTTCTGCTTAGGTTGGCTGCCAGAGAATTTAGCTTGCCTGGCAGGAATTGAGCCTGTAGGTGCACTTGGTAGCTCAAGGCTGTGTTCCACAGAGCCATGGCTAGTCTGCAGAGAGGGTACGAGTGGGTTCCTCCCTTGCTTGTTTATGTACCACAAAGTACAGTTTTGTACCTACCATAAATGTAGATGTTCGAGTGGTTATGCTGCTGCAGTCATCACACTTGGGTTATCCTGCCGTCAGGCGGTCCCGCAGTCGGCCTGAATTCCAAAGCCTTGGTCCGGCGTCGGTTGTCATTGCTTCTTCCCTGACGTCAGTGTGGCAGGGGTATAAAAGAGGCAGCCGACGCCATTTTCTTCAGTTTTTCTTGCCCCAGATGTCAGGTGCCCCAAACTAAGAAGGCCAAATAAGAAGCTTACAAAACATACCTTAGTGCAAAACAATGGTACTAGTTGTAAGCAAATACACTATATAGACATGCATCCCAAAGGTTGAAGTACATGGAGGTATAAGAAAAGCCTTGTTAGGTAGAGGGGATGGAGGGAGGGTAACCTGGACTGCAGCAGCATAACCACTCAAACATCTACATTTATGGCAGGTACAAAACTGTACTATGTTCATCGTGCTATGCTGCTGCAGTCATCACACTTGGGTAGAGTCCCAAAGCTATGGTTGGGTGATAGGAGCTAAACTGGGTTAGGTGCAGCTAAGATGCCCTGCAGAACTGCAGAGGCAAACCCAGCTCTGGTTTTTGAGTAGAGAGGAAGGTGGTAATGCTTGGTGAAGGTGTGCACTGAACTCCAGGTAGCTGCCTCCAGAATGTCCTTTGTTGGGACTCCTCGGAGGAAGGCTGCTGAGGTTGCTGTAGCCCTGGTAGAGTGAGACCTAACACTAGCAGGCACTGCTTTCCCGTGGTGTGAGTAGCAAAAGTGGATGCAATGTGCTATCCATTTGGTGATGGTCTGTTTTGAAATAGCCCTTCCTTCTGAGCTATAGGATACAAGGAGTTGGTCAGATTTTCTTAAGGCCTTTGTCTTGTCCAAATAGTAACGTAACTGTCTGTGAATGTCCAAAGAATGAAGGAGTCTTTATTCTGTGGATTTGGATAAAAGGTGGGCAAGTGTATGGTCTGATTGAGAGCCACACTGGAGACTACCTTTGGCATGAAGGAAGGGTTGGTGCATAAAGATACTCTGTCCTGATGGAAAATGATGAAAGGTTCCACTGCCATAAGTGCCTGCAGTTCTGAGACTCTGCGTGCTGAGGTGATAGCCAGCAGCAGGGCTGTTTTCCATGACAAGTATTGAAGCTCTGCTGAAAAGGCTGGTTCGAAAGGAGGAAGTGTTAACTTTTCCAAAACAAAATTTAGAACCCAAGTAGGAGTTGGTGGTTTTCTGGGGGGTCTTATTTGTTTTGCCCCTCTGAGAAATTGCCTTAGCAAAGGATGAGAGAAAATGGGAGGAACCGTATCATATTGAGATGAAATGGCTGAAGCATGGATCTTTATGGATGAGAAAGAAAGGCCTTTGTGTAGTATCTCAGTTAGATATTGGAGTATGTGCGGAATATTTGGGATGTCGGGATTTAGGCTTCTGGCCTGGCTCCATACACAAAATCTTTTCCATTTGTCTGAGTTAAGTTTTTCTGGTGCTGGGCCTCCTGGCCTCCAAAATGACATTCTGGACATCCTTTGAGAGAAGTGTTGTTTGATAATTTAAGGTATTTTCCATGCAGCTAGATTTAAGGTCCTTAGTTGACTGTGAAGGATCTGAGAGTTTTGTTGGGTTAACAGCAGAGGGAATTGAGGTAAGATCCATGGAGGGCTGTGAGTCAAGTTTCGTAGTACTGGGTACCAGTGTTGATGTGGCCAGTCCGGAGCAATGAGGATCATCTGTGGTCTCTCTGATCTGGCTTTCAGTAATACCTGGGTCAGTAGAGGCAGAGGTGAGAAGGCGTAGACTGACAATGCTGTCCAGCTGAATGATAGGGCATCCACTTTCCAGGCCAGGGGATGATAAGCCCTTGTGCAAAATTTTTGTAGCTGGCAATTGTTGGTTGAGGCAAACAGATCTATGTCTGATGATCCCCACCTTTGAGTTATCATTGAGAATACTTGTGGGTGTAGTCTCCACTCATGAGGGTCTGTCAAATTTCTGCTTAATTTGTCTGCCAAAATGTTTTCTTTTCCTGGCAGGAATTGTGCTTGCAGTTGTACTTGGTAAGTTAATGCTGTGTTCCACAAATCCATTGCCTGTCTGCATAGTGGGTAGGAGTGCGTTCCTCCTATGTACCACATAACTGTGGTGTTGTCCGTCCTTATTAGAAGTTGTCCTGGATGCAAGAGGTTCTTGAAGGCTGTTAGTGCATTTTTTACAGCTAGCATCTCCTTTTGATTGATGTGTAGTTGCCTTTGGTTTGCAGACCATTTGCCCTGTATGCATTGTCCTGCCATGTGTGCACCCCAGGCGTAGTCTGATGAATCTGTTGTCAAGGTTTGGTTTGCTGGGGGTGAGACAAAAGGAAGGCCCTTGTTTGCTTGGCATGCTTGAGCCCACCATAGAAACTCTTTCTGAAGGCAGAGAATGAGAGTTATACTTGCTTCGAGGCTGTATCTGTGTTGGGACCATACACTTTTTAGGTACCATTGTAGTTTTCTCATATGCAGCCTTGCATATGCAATTAGTTGAATGCAGGATGTCATGTACCCCAATGCCTGCAGGAATTTCCTTGCAGTGAGCTGGGTAGAAGTTGCCATCTTTTTGAAGTACTGAGCCAATTGTTTTTGCTTGTCTGGCATGAGGTAAGCCATCTGGGCCGTTGTATTCAAGCTGGCACCCAGGAAAATTATTTCTTGTGAGGGTATTAGTTTTGACTTCTTTTTGTTTACTGTGTACCCTAGGCAACTTAGCAACTTTGTTACAAATGCCAGATGCTGTAGTAGGATGTCTTTGCTGTCCGCTTGGATCAGGCAGTCGTCCAGATATGGATAAATTTGTATTCCTCGCTGTCTGCAGTATGCAATTACTGATGCCAGGCATTTTGTGAATACTCTGGGCACAGTAGATAAGCCAAAGGGCAATGCAGAGAATTTATAATGCGTTGTGCCTGCCAAAAATCTGAGGTATCTTCTGCAATCTTGTCGGTTAGGGACATGCAGGTATGCCTCTTGGAGGTCCAACGTTACCAGCCAAGACTCCTTGCCCAGCATGGGAAGAAGCTGCTGTAGTGTGAGCATTTTGAATTTGGGAATGTCCAGGTACGTGTTTAGAATTGAAAGGTCTAAGATGGGTCTCCAGGCTTTGTCCTTTCTTGGTACTAGAAACAGTCTTGAGTAAAATCCTTGACCTTGCTCTTTTGCAGGTACCTTTTGAATTGCTTTCATGTTCATGAGAGCTGAAATTTGCTTTTGTGCCTCTGCCCATTGGGTTGTTGGCAGATTTGGCATGCCTCTCATCCATGGTAAAGTGTGGAAATGAAATCTGTAGCCTCGGGTAATTATATCCAGAACCCATATGTCCTTTGTTATGATGCGCTAATTTTGTGGAAAAAAAGCCAGTTTTCCTCCTAGAGGTGCTGCCTGGACAATTTTGCTTGGCAGGTGAAGAGGAAAGTCATTGAGTTTGTTTTCTGAAGGGTTGAGATCTGTCGTCTCCCCCTCTTTGAGTTGTTGTTTGCCATTGTCTAGGCCTGAAGGTACCTTACCTTGTGCCTGGCCTCTGCCCCTAGGGCGTCTGTACCTGCCCCTTTGGGGTCTGTCTGAAGCAGGAAAGGACCAGTTTTTTGATGGCCAGTTTCTGCTGAAGCGAGGAGGTTGCACCTGTAAAAAATCGTTAACTGTTTGCATTGATTTTGCCTTTTCTTCCATCTTCTTTAAAACTTCCTCTGCTTTGACACCAAATAACGCATCCTTTTGCAGTGGAGCATCCAGTAACTTTGCTTTGACATGTTCTGGTAGGGTCTGCTCTTTTAGCTAAGCATGTCTACGTATTACAGACCCTGTGACTGCTGCTCTACATGAGGCCTCCAAAGAGTCAAAACCACACTGCAAGGTATGTTTTCCCACTTGTTCTGCTGCATGCAACAAATCTTGCATCCCTTTGAAATCTAGTTGATCTGTTTGAGGGATCATTTTCTGTTTTAACTGAGTAAGCAAGTACTGCTGGTATTTCATCATGTGGAATTGGCAGTTTAATGCCCTCATGGCCAAAGTGGCAGAGGTATACACTTTTTTCTCCCATCTTTCTAACGCCCTGGAATCTCTTTCCGCAGGTAGTGGATTCTTAGCAGTAGAGGCCTTAACCCCTTTGGGACCCTGTGAAATGGTTTCTGGGTCTGCAGCAGGGCTTTTATATAAAAACTTGTGAGAATCAGGGACTCAATAGTATCTGTCTGGTTTAGGTGGTGCTGGAGGTAAGAAATCTGGATTTAGACTGGATTCAGTGTAGACATCATCCAGAATGTCTAAAACAGGAGGAATGGCTAGGGGTCTATGCTGAGGTAGAAGAAGAAACTCACGGAGTCTTTTCTTGGAGTCAGAGTAATCTTGTCCTTCCCAGTGGAAATGCTCTCTCATGGTGTGCAGGGTTTCCCCAAAAGAGAAGTCTTCAGGGGGGGAAACAGAGGGAATAGACTCCTCAGCATCTGAGTCTTCATAGAGAGGGAAGGGGTAATCCTGTTCCTCAGAGTCTGCTGAGGAAATGGATTCCTGGTCAGAAGGAGGTAAATCTTCCTCCAGTCTAGGCCTTTTGTCAGGAGGGGGCTGGGAACCTCTGATAAGGGTAATAAGGTCCTCCGCCATTTTGAGCATCTGTTTTTTAGGCATAGGGGCCTGTGTGGGAGTCTGTGGACCCGGTTTCTTAAACTTTGGAAGCTTAGCGTATGACTTAACGGAGAGAGTAGTCGGTTTAAAGACGCCTTCTGAAACCGAAGGCCTGTCCATAGTCTCCGGATCGCCGCTAGGACTGGCGTCCCCGGGTTGAGGAGGAACTGGTTCCAGTGGCCCAGTAGATTCTGACTGAGAGGTAGTCGTATTTTCTAAATCTGCAGTAGTCAGGGACTGCGTAGGCGCCTCACTGAACACCTAAGATCCGGTGGCAGGCCTAACCGAGAACTCGGAATCTGGTCTAGTTCTAGGCTGCCTGTCTTTGTACTTGCGTTTTTTAAACATAGCGGTTGTCGGAGGTTCCGACGACATGATGTAGTTGAATTTTCTGCCAAAATAATGTCGGGCGGTATCAGCCCGACGCTTAATAGTGCATTTATTGAACCCAGTGCAAAACCGACAACCAGAAACTTCGTGGTCTGGGCCTAGGCAAGGAATACAATAAGAATGAAAATCCTTATGAGGTATTTGCTTCCCACAAGAAATACAATTATTAACTTTGTCTGACATCGGTCTGAGGCAAGAAAAGTTTCCCCAACGGGGTACTTAGCTTTATAGAAGACTTCGGCTGAAATTCTGTTCGAAAATCTCAGGAGCTGGCCGACCGGCACTTGTGAACTGCTTCTGCTTCGGGCACCGCGTGGCAAGAAAGACTGAAGAAAATGGCGTCGGCTGCCTCTTTTATACCCCTGCTGCACTGACGTCAGGGAAGAAGCGACGACAAATGACGCCGGACCAAGGCTTTGGAATTCAGGCCGACTGCAGGACCACCTGACGGCAGGATAACCCAAATGTGATGACTGCAGCAGCATAGCACGATGAACATCTGTGGTGTTGCCTGTCTTTACCAATAATTGTCCTTGAAGAATGTGGTCTTTGAAGGCTGCCAGGGAATTCTGTACAGCTAACATTTCTTTTGGTGCATTTGTCTCTGGTTCCATTTGCCTTGAATGCACTGCACTGCAAAGTGAGCCCCCCATGCATAGTCTGATGCATCAATTGTTAGGGTTTGGGCAGCTGGGGGTAGAGTGAAAGGGAGCCCTTTGATGTGGTAGCAGGCCTATTCCCACTAAAGGAACTCTTTCTTTATACAAGGAATGATAGGAATCATTGATTCCAGGTCCTGAGAATGTTGACACCATAGGCTTTTTAGATACCATTGTAGTTTCCTCATATGCAGTCTTGCATATGGAATTAGTAGAATGCAAGAGGCCATGAACCCCAGGGCTTGCAGAATTTTCCTTGCAGACAGCTGGGTCTTTGTGGCCAGTAATTTGAAGTAGGTTGTCAAATAAACTTGCTTCTCTGGAGTGAGGAAAGCCATCTGGGAAGTTGTGTTCAAGCTTGCTCCCAGGAATACAATCTGTTGGCAGGGCACTAGATGAGATTTCTTTTCGTTTATGGTGTACCCCAATGAGATTAGAAGTTTCTTTACGAATGCCAGATGTTTTAATAGCAAGTCCTGGTTTTCTGCCTGAATCAGACAATCGTCCAAGTATGGGTATATTTGAATATTTCTCTGCCTGCAAAATGAAATGGCTGGAGCTAGACACTTTGTGAATACCCTGGGCACAGTAGATAAGCCAAAGGGAAGTGCAGAGAACTGATAGTGCATGGAGCCTGCCCAGAAGTGTAGGCATTTCCTGCAAGATTCCCTTATTGAAATGTGCAGGTAAGCTTCCTTTAAGTCTAAGGTTGCCAACCAGGCATCTTTACCTAGCACAGGAAGCAGCTGTTGAAGTGTTAGCATTTTGAATTTTGGGATTACCAAAAAGGTGTTTAGGATAGAGAGGTCCAGGATAGGATGCCAAGAGCTGTCTTTTCTGGGTACCAAGAAAAGTCTTGAATAAAAACCTTGTCCCTTTTCTTCTGCTGGTACAGGCTAAATAGCCCTGATACTTAGAAGAGAAAGAACCTGCTGTAAAGCCTCTGCCCACTGATTTGGGGGGGGTAGGTCTGGCCAACCGTTTGGGGTTGGTAGGGTGTGGAAGTGGAATCTGTATCCTTGGGAAACTATATTCAAAACCCATTTGTCCTGGGTAATGTTTTCCCAGTTTTTTGCATGCAGGGCGAGCTTTCCTCCTAAGGGAGCAGGCAGTTGAGCAGGGCTTGGAAGGGATAAGGTTAAGTTACTGTGCCATTTTTCCGTAGGGGGGTGTCCTATTACTCCCTATTTTGGAAGTGGAAACCCCCCAGCTGTGCGTAGCCTGAGACTGTAACCTAGGTGATCTGCTGTTCCTGTGTTTGGACTGAGAAGGCCTGGAAGAAGCTGGAAAGGACCAATTCTTTGAAGGCCAATGCCCACTAAATCTGGGAGGCTGTACTTGCAGGAAATCTTTAACAGTTTGCATAGATTTTGCTTTTTCCTCCTTTTTGTGGACTTCTGCTTTGTTGCCAAACAAGCGGTCTTGGTTTAAGGGAGCATCCAGTAATTTAGCTTTAACATGATCTGGCAAGTTTTGCTCCTTAAGCCAAGCATGCCTTCTAAGTACAAATCCGGTGACAGCAGCCCTGCAAGATGCTTCTAAACAGTCAAAACCACATTGCAAAGTATGTTTACCAACTTGTTCTGCAGAATGCATTAAATCTTGTAATTTTTTGTGTTCAGAACAGTCAGAAATCAACATCATTTTCTGTTTAAGTAGTCCCATAATATGCTGCTGGTACTTTAACATATGAAACTGGCAATTTACAGCCCAAATGGCCAAAGTAGCAGAAGTATATACCTTCTTACCCCATCTGTCCAAGGCTCTAGAATCTCTACAGAAGGGGTAGGGTTTTTGGCAGCAGTAGCCTTAATGCCCTTTGGTCCTTGGGAAATGGTCTCTGGATCCGCAGCAGGATTCTTGAAGAGAAACTTGTGAGTCAGGTACTCTGTAATACCTGTCAGGTTTTCTGGGAGCTGGAGGTAAAGTGTCTGGGGAAAGGCTAGATTCCAAGAAAGCATCATCTACAATGTCCAGAACAGGAGGGATAGCTAAAGGCCTGTGTTGAGGGAGGAGTAAGAATTCCCTAAGCCTCTTTTTGGGGTCAGAGTAATCCTGGCTTTCCCAACGGAAATGCTCCCTAAGAGTGTGCAATGTTTCACCAAAAGAAAAATCTTCTGGAGGGGAAGCAGAAGGAATGTAATCATCTGCATCAGAATCCTCATAGGGTAGATAAGTGCAAATCCTGATAATCAGAAGAAACAGAAATATCAGATTCCTGATCAGAAGAATCAGAAGGAAAACCAGTTCTAGGTCTCTTAGAGGGGGAAGGCTGGCTTCCTCTAATTAAGGAAATAAGGTCGTCAGCCATTCTAAGCATTTGTTTTTTAGGCATATGGGCCTGAGCATGCGGTTTGGACATCGGTTTTCTAGGCGTGGGTCAAGATTTAGGCCTGGAGGAAGACGATGGCGTTGGTTTAAAATGCAAGTCTGTAGGCCTGAATACACCCTCAGAAGCCGGTGCCTGCACAGCAGCTCCGGACCCATCCAAGGTAGAGACATCCGCAGGCTCCATAGTCGACGAAGCATCTCGCGGCATACCGGACTCCGAATGGGTTTCAGTAGAGGCCTGCGAATCTGAGGTAACGGGTATCAGGGGCTGTGAAAGTGCCCGAGTACCGGCGGACTGGCGACTAGCTTAACGGAAGCATCGTCAGCAGTTTTGGACCTATGCGATTTGTCTCTGTCTTTATCCTTACGTTTTTTCGGAATATCGGTAGTCAGATGGCTTACCCAAAGCCATTTCTGGATAGTTATACTGAGTACCAAAATAATTTGTTGCAAATATAGCCAGACGACAAATAGTTCGGGGGTTGAACAAGGCACAAATCTGACAGCAAGGGATGTCGTGGTCTGGGCCTAAGCAAGGAATGCAGAATGAATGAAAATCTTTATGAGGTACTTGCTTTCCACAGGTAAGATAATTGCTAACTTTTACTGACATCGATTAAGAGCAAAAAAAAGGATCCCCAATGGGGTACTTAGCTTTTTTTGAAGACTTCGGTTATGAAACTCGAAAACGAAAGTTTCAAGAGTTGGCCGACCAGCACTTGCAAACTGCTTCTGCTTCGAGCACCGCTCGGCAAGAAAGACTGATGTAACGGCGTCAGCTGCATGTTTTATACCCCTGACTACATGGAAGAAGAGACAGCATCTGATTCAGGAATCCAAGACTCTAGTATTCTGGCCGGCTGAGGGCTACCTGCAGGCAGAAAATCCAAATGTGATGACTGCAACAGTGAAACATGAACATCTGCCTAATGCTCACTGACAACCAGCTACTAATAAACCAACAAGATAATCTGGAGGTTACCCACACGTTAGTAAGCAGCACAAACTCATTAACACCTCCACAACATTATACAAAACCATGCAGAGATTGTTTAAAAAAAAAAAAAAAAAACCTCACTCACAAGGCTCCAAGAATCAGTACAAAATTTCTTGGCAGCAACTCACTAACACAACTTCACCATATTCACATAACTCAGTGAGGTGCCAGGCTGCAGACTGCATACCTTTAACTACCACCAAGTGTACACATCTAAGCAGAAATGCCTCAGTAAATGTTGATTCCATCATCAGGCACACTGATACAAAACTTAGCAGACTGGACTGTTGCTTTTAGGGTGCCAGAATCCTTGACAGCCTTATAGTTCCTTAAACAGGACAAGTATGACTTTGACCTGGTGGTGGTTCATGCTAAGCTCAGATGTGCACAGAGAGAGACATACTACAGCTTGCTATGCATGTATGAAAGGTGGGTAAGACTCTGGCCATGAGTGAAATCCCACGACAGGCAAGACTCTGGCATGTGTGGAATCCCATCCTCTACAAGAATGACGTCCAGATACAGAGAAGATAGATGTTTTTAATAATTGATGAAGTAGCTGGTGTCACTCTAGGGGGGACTAGTAAGTGACAGCTTGGGACAAGGTGATCGACAGCCCAACTTGTTTCGCCATGGATGGTCCAATCCTTTTGTTCCCCAGATTCTGTATGCTGCTTAAAGCACTTACTGCCCTATAGTGGGTTTTTATGGCAAAGTTGACCTTTGGATGGTTTAACATAAGATAAAGATATGCAGTAAATTCAGGTCTGGACCATATCAGTGATGTTCTGCTTAATGCTTGATGTCTTCACAATAAAATGCCAGATCTCAAGACTCTCTCTCGCAAATTTAACACATTCATATCCATGTTGTAACAGAAACTTGGTTTCAGTGAGAAAAAATAGAACTCTCTCTTTACTGGATGTCAACATTGACCATACATTCAGCCCTACTAGAAAATGTGGGGAGTATCAAAATTTGGCAGAAGCCTATATTCAGAACTTAGTAAACTTCCAGTTTTATACTAAGCAAACCAAATTACTAATTCATAGTGTGCAGCATGTTACTTTCTATGTTCCCAGAGGGCCACAGGAGACTTATAGGCTTAGTGAGTTACTCAAATAAATAAAAAAACAATGATTTTTTGATGGATGATTTCAACTATCCACTTATTAACCACAGCAACTATACTAGAAGGATGGGTACACCCAAAGTCTCCTAGATGTAGTAAATTCTAACTCCCTTGTACAAATAGTTATCCAGCCCATGTCTCCTCTACCAGCAGAAAATGGACCCATTTGTTCCACGGTAGTGGGAGCAGTGAATGCCCAGGTTTAGGTGACAGCCCTACATCCCACTTCTTACCACCCAGGAATCCTAATGAAGGGGTCAAAGTCTTCTTGACCTCAACCTCACCAACACTGCAATGTCTTGCATTTCTCTTACAGTATCCTAATTTCTGGTCAAATTAGATTACAAATCAGTAATATCCTCACTTAAGGGAACTAAATCCACCATAACAAACATCTCTGAATTCAATGACTTTAAAAGACAGAACTATTAAAACTATACAATGAGTTACAAAAGTCACCTGCAAGATTTACCCTCAGATGGGACTTGTGCTGATGAATTTTATGCCATTCAACAAACAGTGTAATCAAAGGGTCCTGATCAGAACTAAATATATTGGGGAACATAAAAATAAAATCAGCCTGATGGAGTGTTAGCATTAATCAGCACTATAATAAAAGAAAGGTGCTAATTAAATTCTATAATAAATCAAAATCTACATATGTTAATTATTCAAGCAAAAAAAACAGTATAAATTTGGAAGTTATCATAAGGAAGATCAAAACACAACACAAATTAAAACTGGCATCTGAAGCCAAGGATAATTATAAATACTCTAACTAAATCAGGTGATTAACAAATAATACTCGGCAATGCCCTGAATTAAAGAATAATGGTAGTACCCACTCTGACCATACTGAGGTTACTAATACACTTGCAGATAAATTTAGTACCAACTTCAAAATAGAACCAGTCACTAAAGTTCCACAAATTAACAAGTCTTTCCTTCATCCAAGATTATTATTATAGAACATGTCCAAACTGCACCCTTGTAAGCTAAAAAGCCTCGCTGCTTAATGAAATGGGACCAACAAGCAGAACAGTCACAGGGTACTCTCCCCAAGGTACAGAACAGTCACAGGGTACTCTCCCCAAGGTACAGAACAGTCACAGGGTACTCTCCCCAAGGTACAGAACAGTCACAGGGTACTCTCCCAAGGTACAGAACAGTCACAGGGTACTCTCCCCAAGGTACAGAACAGTCACAGGGTACTCTCCCCAAGGTACAGAACAGTCACAGGGTACTCTCCCCAAGGTACAGAACAGTCACAGGGTACTCTCTCCAAGGTACAGAACAGTCACAGGGTACTCTCCCCAAGGTACAGAACAGTCACAGGGTACTCTCCCTAAGGTACAGAACAGTCACAGGGTACTCTCCCCCAAGGTACAGAACAGTCACAGGGTACTCTCCCCAAGGTGCAGAACAGTCACAGGGTACTCTCCCCAAGGTACAGAACAGTCACAGGGTACTCTCCCCCAAGGTACAGAACAGTCACAGGGTACTCTCCCCAAGGTACAGAACAGTCACAGGATACTCTCCCCCAAGGTACAGAACAGTCACAGGGTACTCTCCCCAAGGTACAGAACAGTCACAGGGTACTCTCCCCAAGGTACAGAACAGTCACAGGGTACTCTCCCCAAGGTACAGAACAGTCACAGGGTACTCTCCCCAAGGTACAGAACAGTCACAGGGTACTCTCCCCAAGGTACAGAACAGTCACAGGGTACTCTCCCCAAGGTACAGAACAGTCACAGGGTACTCTCCCCAAGGTACAGAACAGTCACAGGGTACTCTCCCTAAGGTACAGAACAGTCACAGGGTACTCTCCCCCAAGGTACAGACCAGTCACAGGGTACTCTCCCCCAAGGTACAGACCAGTCACAGGGTACTCTCCCCCAAGGTACAGAACAGTCACAGGGTACTCTCCCCAAGGTACAGAACAGTCACAGGGTACTCTCCCCAAGGTACAGAACAGTCACAGGGTACTCTCCCCAAGGTACAGAACAGTCACAGGGTACTCTCCCTAAGGTACAGAACAGTCACAGGGTACTCTCCCCCAAGGTACAAAACAGTCACAGGGTACTCTCCCCAAGGTACGGAACAGACACAGGGTACTTTCCCCAAGGTACAGAACAGTCACAGGGTACTCTCCTAAAGGTACAGAAAGTTACTATCATTATGCCACCCATAGAGGGCGCACCAACACAGATCCCAGGAACTACAGATCCATCAGCCTAATATGCATAATCCGCAAAACCAGAGAATGCACACCCACATACTAAGACATTGACAAGAAACAAATGATATTTTGTGATCTGTCAAAGAGCACATGATGAACAGTAGTGATCCGATGACAAACACAGTAAACCATGACAGAAAGAGATACTTAAGAGTAATCCAAGTATACAGAATAATTTATTTATTTATTTTATTTTATTTTACATTTGTTGACTGGGATAGTCCGACTGGATACATGTCCATTTTCAGCGGAGGCCCGGGGAGAAAAGCTCCACAGAGAAAGGAATATACACATTAATTACATACAGACACATACACAGTCACAGGAATAATATTTTTTGGTTTAGATACATTTGCCAACAGTGTGATTTAATTACAACTCTAAATGCAATAATCTTACTATAACTTGTTACAGGATCCTTGCTGTTATAGAATACAGTCAAGCAAGGAGGAACTTGATTACTATAGAAACCCGAGGAGATAGAATGCAAAGGACGTTGGTTGATAATTATTTGAAACTTAGAAAAACAGGAGTAGCGTCTAGTAGGTACAGGGGAGAGGGTATAGTATGTATCAAGGGAGACTAGTCTGGATTAATACATGGGCAAAGCCAATGAGACTTAAAAAATTGTTTAAGATTATTTTTAAATTGACAAAGGGAGGTGGAAAGTCTTAGGTTATTAGGGAGGGAATTCCAAACCTTTCCTATAGAATTGGCAAAGAGAGCTTCACCACCCAAGTTGTTAGATTTGATGGTTTGGACCAATAATCTATTTGTGGAGCGAAGACAGCTAAGATTGGAGTAGGGAATCAGAATTTCACTCAGTGAAGGGGTTTTATCAGGTTGTTTGATTATTTTAAACGCTTCAGTGAGTTGGTTCAGTTTAAGAAGATTGGGTAGTTCAAGCCAGTCAAGTTTCCTTAGGTTAAGACAATGATGAGTTCTATGAGGAGCACTTATTACAAATCTGGCAATGTGATTATAGGCAACAGAGAGTTTATTAGTCTCATTTTTGTTGAGGAAGGAAAGGACAGGAGAGGCATACAGTAAGGTAGAGAGGAGATGCGTACGTGCAATAGTGAGTTTGGCATTAGGGGTTAAGAAATTTTTAATTCTATACAAGGATCCAAGTTTCTTATTTACTGTCTTTATGGTTTGACTGATATGCATATCAAATCTAAGCTTATTATCAATAATGACCCCTAAAAGTTTAGTGTTGGTATCAGGCTCAATTTTGGTACCGTTAATAGATTGAACGAAGAAGGTACTATTGTTAGATTGTGGAGAAAGTTGAACTGGTACTAGTAATTTGTTTTTTTTTTGGATTTAGGATGAGTTTCCGTTCTGCGAGCCATTTTTCTACTGCAGTAAAGCAGTGTTGGGTGACTGCTTGTAGATCAGAGAGAGAGACTTTAGAGCAAATCAGGGTGGAGTCGTCTGCGTATTGGATACAGGTGGCTTTAGGGATAACAGTGTGAAGTTCATTTATGAATACAGAAAAGAGAAGAGGACATAGAATGGAGCCCTGAGGAACTCCTATGGTATTAGGCAGCAGATGAGATAGCTTATTTTGCCATTGGACTGCTTGTTGTCTACCAGAGAGGTAAGCCTTGAACCAGCTGAGAGCTGGATTATCAAGGTGTAGGGTTTCTAGGGTGTGGAGCAGAATCTCGTGATTGACCATGTCAAAAGCTTTGGACAGATCAAGAAAGAGTGCAGAAGTTATTTTTTTGCTGTTACGATTTTTATTTACTGAGTCAGTAAAGGAAAGTAGGGTGGTGGTCGTACTATGGTGGGGTCTGAAACCGTGTTGAGTATGGGACAGTAGATTGTTTAGGTTAAGATAGTGAAGTAATTGTTTATGAACGCATCTTTCCATAATTTTGGCTATTGGAGACAGAATTGCTATGGGTCTATAGTTCGATGGTTCAGTGGAGGAGCCACCCTTATGAAGTGGAATGACGTAGGATATTTTCCATATGGAAGGGATGATGGCCTCAGTTATTGTTCGGTTAATTAGTATTGAGATAGGGTAGGCTATAACATCTGCTGCTATTTGCAGGTATTCAGCTGGGAGTCGATCGGCAGAAAGGGTGGTTGGTTTGAGTTTCTTCAATAAGGTTCTAATGTAAGAGGTGGATGTTGGCTGAAGAGTAAAGGAGGAGGATGATTCCTCAGAAACATTTAATAAGGGGGAGGAAGGAAGAGTTAGTTGATTGGCTAGTGACTGAATGGTCTCGGTAAAGAAGGAGTTAAAGGTATTAGCTGCTACCTCTGGATTTTTACCAATAAGTGTCTCCGGGGTGGGTGTAGACGATTTCCCTGAGTGAAGGAGATTTAAACCTGCCCAGAACTTCTTTGGATTATTCTGGTGTTTATCTTGGAGGTGACAAAAATAATTCTTTTTGTCCAGGGTAATGTCTAAAATAAAGTAATAAAGTAATAAAGTGGAGAACAATACAAATACATAACCTGGTCAAGAGATGAACCGATGAAATGAGGAAGAAACATTAACTGGCATAATACAAAAGAAAGGAGAATTAAAACGAGTAATTGTATCATGTTAAATGAAAACATGAGAACATTATAACTTAGTATGAAACCATTTTGTTTTACTCTTTGCAGAGCCTAACATGAAAAAATCACCATGTCCCTTTTGTGTTTTACTAAATTACTATTTTTTAACATCTGTGTTGTCTTGGATAACTTTTTGCATCAAATCATGGAAACTGTTACTAAGCTTACCCCCCACCCATTAACATTCTGTATCTGCTTAACCCTATAAGAGTAGGGAATGAAGTTATGCTTCTCCTCTTAGAATGTAATTCTGCTGGTGGTACAAACTATCAAATCCTTCCTGCTAAACGTACTAACACCATTCATTTCACTGAAGCCATCTACAACTGGTACTAAGTAAATTCCCCTACGAGCAGCCGGATGGCCTGATGTGCTACACACATAACTATGCAGAACTTGTGTCATCAGCTTTTTTGGGGAAGGGGGGGACTTTGGTGTATTCACTATAAGATAAACTATCTTTGCAATTACTTTAATTCTTCTAGAAATCCTCCTGCCTCAAGTGAAATGGAATACTCTGATGTGGCAAGCTGCTGTCTTCACAGAAGGTTCTACATGGTGTTTCATGCTAGTAGTTTTTGAATTTCCTTATACTCGATAAATTATTTAACCTTCCACTTGGCTCAATAAATTAGTTATCTGCAAGTATTTTTATTAATGTAATTGGCTTTACTGTGAGGTACCTCAACATCAGTAATCCTATTCCTAGGATCAGTCAGAGTACTATAACATTTACTCCTATTAGCTTAACATTCCTTTTGAAAACATCCTTTTAAAATAAGGGCACATCAAAATTACATGAATATATTTTTGTAGCTACCTCATATAATTCTTGAATGCATTACTATAAACTATATTCACTGATGTACCAGAATATATTAACACTATAATCTCTTGATTTGTGTTCTTGTTTTGAAGTCTATTTTATTTAATGTAATGTTTTGTTTGTCTTTCGGCTTTTCCCGGTTAGGGGTCGCCACAGCGGAAATCCGGTCAGCTAATGATTGGCAGTTGTTTTTTTTTTTAATTTAATTTAATGTACACAGATAAATGGGGCCATCTTTGTTTACTGTTACTCTCAACTGCTTCCCTTATAAGCATGTCTATGATATTTTGAAAATATGTCTTTTAAAATATTTTGTTCATATTGTGTGTGTCAATTAGCCTTATTTATTATAAAAAGATTTTGAGAATTTTGGCATAATAACCAAGCTTTTTTAGCAATACAATGTTTTACGTCTGGCTAGTCAATGTTTTTTTCAGTGGGAATTAGCCTTCACAACATCTATTCACAAAGATATTACTTTCTTTTCTTGTTTGTCTGCAACTCAGATGACTCCATTGATCTGGCAGAGGCAAATACATTTTTTATATATGTTAATGAAAAAAATTGATTTTTTTGGACTTTTTCAGAGCTGCAACTTTGAATAATCTGTTTTTATTTTTAAGTCAGTGTCTAATAAACATGAAGATCCGTACAAAATACAGATCTCTAGAAAGTAATTTTATGTAGTAGAATGCACATTTACAGAGCCATGATTATTATGTGTAGTCCTTCTAAATTTGTACATTTCAAACTGGAAATTTCTGGACAGCACTCAGATAGTAGATCTCGTATAATTACAATAAAGGAATTTTTATACAGGCTCATTTTAGGTATATAATAATGTATATGGTTTACCTTCATTAAGTCGTGTGCCCGTTGTCCTACGTGCATTGTATCGAAAGGACAACAGCACAAAACTGCAACGCCGAGTCACATAGGTTCAAATGTCGATAATGCGGACGCATTATGCCATTCAAACACATGGACAAATGTTGAAAATGGTTTGCCATCAAACCATTTTTGACATTTGTCCTCGGAAGTCTTACATGATTTGCCCTGTCGAGTCACACAAAAGTACGATCGCACATACCATGTCCGAACAAATGGAGGTAAACCAATGTATACACCCTCATAACACTTCTTATGAAGAAAATTAGTAAATCTAAGAAAAGCAAGGTTAAGCCTGTGAATTATAATCATAGTGCTCTGCACAAATCACAGCAGGTGTGGTGCATGACTCTCAAAGAATGCAGGCAGGGAAAAGGTGAAGAAGAGAAAGGGCAGGAGGAAGGGATGGCAGAACTGCATAGGCAATAAGGGTTGCTTCAGTCCTAAGTGAGGCGGGATGGGGGGGTAAGAGACTTAATTGCACTTTTCTAACTTGCTGCCTGTCTCAACCTCTATCCCCTCTCAAAGTATTCAGACACTTTTTTACTTAAACTGCTCCTTCCTCAACTGCTTTCTAAAGTATGGCTATCATTTGGTGAGGTCATTGCTGATAATTCATCAATAGGTAAGGATGGAAAATTGTTTAACTGGATCCACAGTCTTCACCTTGGGAAGGAGGTCCAAAGTCTAGTTCCTTCTCTACAGGGCATTTAGTAAATACACCTTAATATCATCTGGTAGGGGCCAAACTCTCAACCATGCATACCTACTTATTACTGTGCCTTTGGCTGTCTCCTAGTATACCTTCATCAGAGGCATTGTATCCAGGTTAAATTACATGTTTTTCCACTTTGGAAGCACTTTGAGTCAGCTGGCAAGCTAATTATGCCCTTTAGGGACTCATCAGGGATCTCTCTAGCCATTTACTAAGATTGTGTGAAGATGACTCCATGGGATTTTGTCACATGTGCCTGAGAATTAAATGCTTTAACAGTAGAATATCCACCACTCTGCACTCCTCGTCGCTGGTGAGTGTGTTGACAACTGAAGCTAGCTTATACCACCTTGCAGTGTTTAGGTATACTAGTGAGGGGTTTGCTATGCAGTTCTTATAAAATGTTTTTGACGGCTTTACTAGGAGTGAGACATTAGGAGTTCAAGGGACGCACTTTCAAATGCATTCTTAAATGGTTAAAACATGAGAAAGGAACCATCACTGTCATTGGTTCACCCATTCACAGGAACTCCATACACCTTTTATAGGGTTCTAAGATTGAGCCCCACTTAAGTGAGATTCACTCTGTCAAACTCCAAATCAAGAAGTTATGTACTCACCATAACGTTCAATGTATGTAGTCCATCTCGCCTCACATTCTTACCCGTGGGTTCGGAGCCAAATGTCTGAATTTTTAGCTCAAAGTCTTTCTATTGGCAGGGCTAAAATGGTATCCCATGCTGCACTGCTCTCTATCCCCAGATCTTGTTTGCTGCGAGCACCAGCACTCATTCTCCATGCATAACAACACCTAAGGAAAGGAAGAACAAACCAAGAATGAAGGGAGCTCTGAAACCAGACCTAACCTCCAGATCCCTCCAGGATGGGGGAAGGAGGTGGGTAAGTAAGAATGTGAGGCGAGATGGACTACATACATCGAACGTTATGGTGATGTTATGTAGTCCAATCTCGCCTAAATTCTGACCCATGGGAAGCGTCCCCAGCACCTAAATCCTGAGAGGCTCAGTGGAAAATACTCCTGAGCACTGTGGAACCAAAGGAAGACCTGCCCCTAGATACCACATCCAACCTGTAATGAGTAACAAAGGTGTGAGGAGATGCCCAAGTAGCCGCAGCACAAATATCATCCATAGACAATCTGGCCTGAAAAGCTGTAGATGTAGATACAGACTGAGTAGAGTGAGCCTTCACCTGGAATGGTAAATCTTTAACCCCTAAGGAGTAAATGAAAGAAATACAACTGGAAATCCACCTGGACAACATGACTTTGGAAACAGAAGACCCAATTCTGTTTTCCGAAAACGAAACAAACAACTGATCAGATTTTCTGAGGTCTTTCGTTCTGTGCAAATAAAAACGTTATTGTCTGTGCACATCCAATTGATGAAATTTGAATTCTGCCTTGTTTGAGAACTGGGAAAAAAACATTGTCAATTCAATAGATTGGTTAAGATTACTGACTGACGCCACTTTGGGAAGAAAAGAGGGGTTCGGTCTGAGAGAAACCCTGTCCTTATGAAAAATCAAATAAGGGGGTTTGATTGATAATGCTTGAAGCTCCGAAATGCGTCTGTCTGACATGATCGCTACTAAAAAGACAGTCTTCCAAGTTAAGAATTTTAAATCGCAAGTGGCTGCAGGCTCAAAGGGGGGTGAAGTAAGACCCTGTAGAATAAAGTTTAAGTCCCAAGGCATAACTGCTTCCGATACTGGAGGACAAAGTAACAAAGTGCCTTTCAGGAAAGCCTTACAGAGTCTATGTGCCATCAGGCTAGCCTCGTCTGCGACATGAAAGGTAGAACTCGCCGCCAACTGGACTTTAATGGATGCGGCCGCTGAACCCTGGTTAAAGAGCATAGACAAGAACTCCAATACAGATGAAATTGGAGCTGTGTAAGGGTCAATATCTTTTTGGCATGTGCCCAGACTGAAAACCTCTTCCATTTGCTGTAATAAATCTTCCTGGTTGAGGGCTTATGAGAGGAAGATAAAATATGAACCACCTCTGGTGAAAAATGATGAAGCCTAACTAATGACGGAAGTGGAGTAGCCAGGCTGTCAACCGGAGGGTCCGAAGAGAGGGATGGAGCTGCCCTGACATGTGTGTCAGTAAGTCTGATTGTGGGTCCAAAATCCAAGGAGCGTCCATGAGATAGGGATGGAGAAAAGGGAACCAAATTTGACAAGGCCAGTGTGGGGCAATTAGAATCATTCTGCTTCCCAAGGATTGCGCTTTCCGAATAACTTTTGACAGCAAGGGGACCACAGGGAAGGCATATAGTAGACCGGAGGGCCAATCGTGGACTAGAGCATCCCTGGGTGACTCCCCCTGAGGGGGGATCAAAGTGAAGTAGCTGCTGCATTTGGCATTGTGGGGGCTAGCAAAAATGTCGCAGCAAGGCTGACCCCACCTGCGGAAGATCTGTTCCGCAACTTGACAGTTCAGGGACCACTTGTAAGGCATCAGAATAGCTCTGCTTAGCCTGTCTGCGATCACACTGGACTTCCCTGGAATGTGCGTTGCCACCAGAAAATGTTAGGAAGACACTGCCCACTGCCACACTCACATGGCCTCTCTGCAAAGGGGATAAGACTTGGTTCCTCCCTGCTTGTTCAGATACCACACCACTGACATATTGTCTGAGTGGATTGCAATAGTCCCGAGAGGAAGAAAACTCTCTCATCTCCAGGACATTGATATGCAGATGCATATCATGCTCTTGCCACGTGCCTTGGACTGTCCTGCCTAGATAATGCCCCCCCCCCCCATCTGGGAGGCATCTGTGGTCATCGTGGCAACCGGGGGCGCAGGAACGAAGGGCTTTCCTGTATTCAGGTTGTCGGTGCAAAGTCACCAACTGAGATCCTGTTTGCACCTGTCTGTGAGTAGAATAGGGTGAGAAAGTGGAAGACGTTGAAGAGACCACTGGGCAAAGAGTAGCCACTGAAGGAGCCTCATATGTAACCTCGCCAGAGGGACTAACATAATCGTAGCAGCCATTGTCCCCAACAGTTGGAGGACCCATCTTGCCTTTGCTCTTCTCAGAGGGAGCAAGGCATGAACTTGTTGTTGTAGGACTCTGATTCTTTCCTGTGGTAGAAACGCCCGCATGAGGGCGGTGCCTAGTTCGGCGCCTATAAAAGTGACACACTGTGAGGGCAACAAGGCAGATTTTTCCCAGTTCAATGTGATGCCCAACTGTTGACATAGGTTGATAGTAGCATCCCTGGTCTGAAGTAGTAGATGCCTGGTGGTGGCAGTAAGGAGCCAGTCGTCCAGATATGGAAACACTTGGAATCCCTGACGTCTCAAGTGAGCAGTCACCACTGCCATGCATTTGGTAGGCTGTGGTGAGACCAAAGGGCAGGGCTCAAAACTGAAAATGACTGGCTCCCAGCCGGAAGCATAGGTGTCTTCTGGATGCCCTGTCCATCTTTATGTGGTAGTAAGCATCCTTGAGGTCGATGGAGCACATCCACACTTCTTTTCCCAACAATGGGAGAATAGACTGCAATGTGACCATTCGGAACTTGGACTTTTGCACATGGGTGTTCAATTGACTGAGATCCAATATGGGTCTCAAGTCCCCTGTCCTTTTCGGCACCAAAAAGAATCTGGAGTAAGTCCCTAATCCGATCTGGTCTGAGGGGACATGTTGGATGGCTCCTTTTTCTAGCAGCTTTGAAACTTCTGAAGCTGCGTAATCCCTTTGACTAGGAGGAACATGTGGGATTTTCTTGATTGGAAGGGGATTTGATGAGAAGGGGATAACAAATCCTCCCGAAATTATTCGTCATTCGGTGATATCTTGCCAGGCCTCAGGGTACAATGAGATTCGACTCCTGACTGGCTCTGGAAACGCACAGTCGGGCCTCCCATCAGGAGTGGTGGTAGGGAGAACCACGAAAGGAATTGGGGTCTCCCGAGTTGCAGAGGCCTCCTCTGCCCCTAGGGCGGCGTCTCCCTGAATAACCACCCCCTCTCCCCTGCCTCTGGAAGGGGGC
The DNA here is from genome assembly GCF_019279795.1 of Protopterus annectens. Classification (NCBI taxonomy): domain Eukaryota; kingdom Metazoa; phylum Chordata; order Ceratodontiformes; family Protopteridae; genus Protopterus; species Protopterus annectens. The sequence goes on along the minus strand of NC_056751.1, from coordinate 397,287,072 downwards.
TCACCTTATGCACCCAGAAAAAACCTCTGTAATTTCTTGAACCACATTTTGCCACCCCTCTGGGCCTTGGGATAAGGCCTAGAGGGAAGGGAAAAACAGACTCCTATGGCAGACAGAGTTTTTCCCTCCTGCTCGCACCTGGTGAGAGTGTCTTTCACCTTGGTTCCGAACAAAGAGGAACCATCAAAAGGGGCATCGGTGAATGAAGACTTGAAGGCCTCCGTGAAATGACAAAGGTGCATCCAGGCCTGCCTCCTAAGAGCAACTCCTGAACTTGCTGCCCTACTCACTCCATTGGCTGCATATGACATCAGCCTCATGGAGGAGTTAACGATGGAATTGAGGGTAGAAATCTGAGCGTTAACCGTCTGGGTCACCGCCTCAGAAACGTTACCCGTGAGAGTATCTCCAAGCTCCTTGAGGAGATCTCTCTGGAGCTGTGCAAAGAGAGATAAATAATTCAGTGACCGTAAGGTAAAGGTCACTGAAGAAAGGGTACACTTCCCGTACTGGTCCATGGTCCTAGACTCCTTGTTAGGGGGCTGGACGGTGGAAGAAGTCTGAGCTAATTGGCTAATTACTTCTGAGTGACAGCTGCCACCACCATGGCATCCACACGGACTCCCTTAGACAGAAATTCCTTATCAGGAGGAGCAGACAAAAAGTTATTGGGTCTCCTGGGGACTGGTTCCACAGAGTCAGGGGTTTCCCACACCCCTCGACAAACCAAATCCAGAAGCTCATTGAAGGGTGGAGATACCCAGGAGGCGGAGGGCTGAGCACCAAAGGCCCTCAGGAAGACAGACTCCTCCTCGGAGGGGGCTTTGGATAGCCAGTCACCTCTTTGTTTTAAAATCTCTAGGATGTCAGAGAAAGAAACATCCTCAGAGGATGACTAGATTCCTCGAGGTTGGTGTCCGATGTGAGAGACTCATCCTATGTGCTTCCTCTTGTATGTCTTCTTTCTGGGTGGCTCATCAGGCAAAACCTCTGAGGGGCCCTCAGAAATGTGGGAACCACTCATGGGGGTACCCTGAGGCCTTGGGGCTCCACTGTCTAGAGACAGATGGCAATCAGAGACCTGCACTGGTGTAGTAATGAACAGAATGACCGAACCACATGATGCCACTGATGACCTGGCCAGCATGCTCTGCATGGCCTCGAAGGCTGGTCCCCCCACTCCCCCCGAGTCCGAAGAAGGACCAGCCTCCGAAGCCACAACAGGAGTCAAACTTCCCTGCGCCGAAGCACCGAGAGGGAGACTAGGAGCTGAGAGGTGTCCCGAAACCTCTCCCTCAGGTCCGACCAAAGAATCCCGAGTCCTGAACCCCGTGAACGGCGCCGATGGGGTCGGAGCTGACGTCGGCACCGATAAGCCAGGAGGGGCTGTCGGAACCGACCTAGGGACATCACACGGAACCGAGCACTCCGGCTCCGAAAGCTGAGATGTGCTCAGAGGAGGAAGTATCGAAGCAGGTTGAGAGACCAGCTCCGGAGCCGACTGGGTCGGAGCAGAGAACAATTTTTGCCATAATCGGTGACTGAAGGAGTGTCTGCACCCACTCTTTCGACGTCCACATCTGATAAGGTCCTGGAAGATTTGGAGGATAGAGAAGGAGATCGAGACCTCCTCTCTGAAGGGGACCTGCGAGGAGGGAATACTGGCCTAATGCTAGGCGATCGGCTCCGAACAGGTTCCAAAAAGATTGGAGCTGAAGCAGGTTCCATAACAACTGACACTTCCTGCGGCCCCAAGGACAATGGAGCAGAGGATGTCGAAGCAGACTTTGCTATTTTCTCCGGTGGCTCTGAGGAGACTGATTGAGCCGGAGATTTCTTTTTTAATTTAGAGGATTTTGCCTTAGAGCTGGAAGCACTCTCCAGACCCTCCTCGAAGGAGGGTTTCAGAAGTTCCTTCAAAATCAATTTATTCTTCCTTTCCTGAAGAACTCGCTGACTAAAGGCATGACAGAAGCTGCACGACTCCTAGAGATGAATCGCTCCCAGACAACACACACCCATCGTTAATGGACATTTTATAACTGCACCTACAGGATTTCTTGAAGCCCGAGGGCTTGTGCTCCTTAGTATCTTTGGACATAGTTAACCAACAACAATTAAGCATCAACAACAATTAACCACTGAATAAATGGACCAACAGTCAAACAGTCACAAGGCGGGAAAAATCCTACAACAAACAGAATACCACAAGATCTCGAAGTTAAACGATCCGTAGACCTCTAATTTAAACGGTTTTTAGTCCCAGTAAACTTTTACGACACAAGGAAAGCAAGGGTACAGACTAGGTCCTCTAAATGAAAATGGGCCTAGCCCGTTGGAAACAGCTAGTGGGATACCACAGAAAAAAACGATCAAAAACACAACTTTTCCACAATACAAGACAAGAACACACAATAGCTATTAAAATAGCTTTTTGTTGCACAAAATTACTCTGATAAAGAAAAAGGGTACTTGCCACAGCCAAGAGTGAGACCACGTCAGAGCTACACAAGCGGCAAACAAGATCTGGGGATAGAGAGCAGTGCAGCATGGGATACCATCTTAGCCCAGCCAACAGAATGACTTTGAGCTAAAAAAGTTTGGCCGAGTCAGAGCCAACTTCGGCTCCGAACCCACGGGTAAGAATGTAGGTGAGATTGGACTACATAACATCCAATGTTTTTATTTATTTTTTTTTTTGAGGGGCGTGGGGTTAGTAGCACTGGATACCTGAGCATTTATTCTATAATGAGTGATAATTTACTCTTCAGTGACTCTCTTGTAATCAACTAATTAACAGATTGCATGAATGTCTGCAGGATGGGAATCCGATTCCCAGGCATTTCCTCCTACAGTGATAAGGACTGACTGTGTAACTACCTGGCAAAAGAAAGAATGGCCAGTCCTTCTTGTACTTCATATAGTAAAACTGTCAGGATAAACTAAAAGGACAGCCATTCCTCTGATTACACAGACATAAGTAGTGAAAAGCTGACATCTTGGGCAATGGAAAAAAAAAAAGGCAATCATGCTGCCTCCTTCTAAAGGAGCTAAGAGAGCTAAGGATATCACTGAAGGAAACTGTGGGTCCTGCAGTAGTTAAAGCAACGTCTCACTTATACACAGGCTTCTACAGGATTGGAGTGTGTAATTACAGCTTCATGTTTCCGGCATACTTGATCTTTAACCAGTAAAGTCATGTCTTAGGGTTTCCCATCTTTGGTGTTGTTGTTGTGTCTTTCGGCTTTTCCCGGTTAGGGGTCGCCACAGCAGAACTCTGGTCCGCTAATGATTGGTAGTTGATTTTTACGTGCCGAGTTACCTGCCCTGATGCACAACCTTCAACGAAGGTACGCCCATTCATGCACGTCTCCACGCAGAAGACACTCTAGCTGAGAATCGAACCAGACAGCGTCTTACCGTGAGGCGACAACGCTACCGCAGCACCACCACCGCGGGTAGGGTTTCCCATCTTTGTGTGTAAGAAAATACATGTCTCTCAATACTCCATGATTTACTGTCTTCACATAGATTTAGCACTTTTAATCTTTATCAAATGGAACTTCATCAGAGCAGTGTATATGTGACTTCCTGTTACTTATGTACTCGAGCATTTAATTAATCTACAAATAATCAGTTTATGTAAAAAAAAAAAAATCACTTGTATAAAAAAACACTGATGTGTAAAACAACTTTAAATGTACAATAAAACAATATTAAAAAGATTAGCTTCCAGTGATAAGAAAACACCACTAAGAAGTAAAATAAACAATTAGATTGTCAGCTTTCAAAGTTGAAACACTATGTATACATAACCTTTCATTTATACTAGGAATATGAATGTCATTCAACTAGATTTGCCAATACAATTCAAAAACATCTAAAACATTCTCCTAATTCCTCCCTTCTATTTTTAAACACTTTTTCAAGTATATAAAATACATATACATATATTTAAAACCTACACATCCCACAGAATGCATTTATTCTTGTGAACCTTCCTCAGGACTGCATATAAAGGCTGATAAATCCTGTTTTAAGTGGAAGCAGGCGGTACTATGGCAGGGCAAACTCTCCATCCAGTTACCTCTCACACTTGGTGTCCCTCAAGGGTCCATACTAGGTCCACTACTCTTCTTTATTTTTATCAACAACCTCGACACTGCTTTCCCTAAAGCCACCTGCATCCAATACGCAGATGATTCCACTCATCTGCTCAACCACCTCCCCAGCCGACTTGCAAATCTTAACCCAAAATACAGTTAACACTATCGAGAACTGGCTCACCAACCAACGCCTACTTCTGAACCCCAATAAAACTAAACTTCTACTCTTCTCTCCCACTAGTAGATCCACTACACTTTCATTCTCTGTCACATCTAACAATGGTACCACTATTTCCCCAGATAATCACACCAAACTGCTAGGGGTTATCATAGACAATAATCTCAAATTTGACCTACAGGTCAACAAAACCATACAGACCATCGATAAGAAGATTGGATCACTGTATAGAAACAAGACATTTTTAAACCCACTGGCTAGGACTGCAATCGCCAGATCACACCTACTCTCTACTCTTTTATATGCCTCGCCTGTACTCTCAAACCTCAACAAATCCGAACTAGGCAAGCTGTCCCATAGCTACAATCATATTGCCAGATTCGCCACTGGCTCCACCTATAGAACCCACCACTGCCAGAACCTTAAACAACTAGAGTGGCTAGAACTGCCCAACTTAATTCAATTCAATCAACTCTTAATAGCGCAAAAAATTTTGAACCACCCTGAGGATACCCCTGCACTTAAAAATACTATTAAGCCATACAGCAACCTAAGATCCCTACAGTCAGCCAATAAACTACTGGTCCAAACCCACAAAGCTAATAACTCTGCTGGCGAATCCCTGTTTGCCAACTTCATTGGCAAAACCTGAAATTCACTGCCAAACTATATAACCCTACAATCCTCCAAATGTCTCTTCAAAAAAAAACCTCAAACAGTATCTCAAAGTGAATTGGCTATGCCCATGTACCAACCCTGATTAAGTTATAAACTAAAAGCATAACTACATCACCAAGCTCTGCTTCCAATCTGATGTCTCTTACTTTTAATTGTCTGTCCATGAGAATTGTAAGTCCCTACTAGGGAACACTACTAACCCATTGTATATAATCACTTTGTTTTTATAATTGTTTGCGAACTTCTGTGTAATCTATGTAAGTTTTTCTATGTGGAGCTTTTCTCCCCGACACACACACACACACACACACACACACACACACACACACACACACACACACACACACACATATTTAGATACATATCAGATGTAAATAGATATATGGGTCCCATGAATTTTGTCGAACAGTACTTTGGTCGAAGTCTGTTTAATCGATCCAAATTGGTCAACGAAACAGGCGTGTGAGACTGACAATCCCCAGGTAGGACAATACACCCTTTTCTCCTGGAATTGTATGATTTTAGTGTTGGAATATATAATTAGCAGAATGTGTGTGGGGTGCAGGGGGGCTCCCCCCTACAAAAAACAATGTTTTCTTTTCTTTTTTTAAGTTTTGCATGCACTAAGAATTAATTCTTGGCACATGAATAGTAGCGTGTTGGCTTGAATAATGTCGATCAATTTGGGTTGCCATTATTTATGTTGAGAAAAATGGCATTTGGTGCATTTAAATAGATCCATATATATATATATATATATATATATATATATATATATATATATATATATATATATATATATATATATATATATACACACACACACACCTATACATGTGTGTGTGTGTGTGTATATATATATATATATATATATATATATATAAAATATATATATATATATACATACATATATATATATATATATATATATATATACATACATACATACACAAAGACTTTCACACCCTCATTAATATGGTGATAATGGTACTTGTGTATTATTGCAACCAGCAGGTTCTAAACGACTCATTCTGCAGTTGTGCAATGGTCAGGATGGGTAAACAGCATGACTAAGTAAAACTGCTATCGTGGTATGGTGTGAGTTGTATGTAAATGGCTTGCGACTGATTTTTTTCCCCATTTCTAATGTTTCAGAACTATTTACCATGAATATCAGTTTAAAAAATTCCTAACACACTGAACATGTGACAGATCTTTTCAACATGGAATGTGAGGAACATGGACTTTTTAATACTCAAAATGAGGAACATTCATTGTAATGAGGTACACATGAGAGGTATGTTTTAAATGCCCCTCACACCTAAACTGTCTGCTGGCAGCACTTTAAAATGGGCAAGTTGTGAATTTGTTCTAGTGTGAAGGAGTAATACAAACTGTCATGATCTGTTTCCGCTCACCAAAGTCTGTTGATACATGCTCACTTGTAAACCAAGTATAAACTATAGCATAGCACGATACTCAAGCATAAGTAGTTACACCATCCAAAGGGTGATATATGTATGTAGAGTGCAAAAGAGCCACATACTCTTGGAAAAAAAATCAGCACAGACATAAAACAAACGTTTGTGAATGCAACATCACTAGGTTAAAACACATTACTGTGAAATTTCCTGTAGGCGACGACACAAACAAACCCATACTCCATACCCAAACCAAACGTTTCACAGTGACTCCAAAGCAGGATTGTGCCTGAGACACATTTTAAATAAAGTAATGCAATACAATATGATTTCAACACATTACTTAGAAAAGAAGTGCCTCTCCTCTTGACGTTGCCCTCATTTACGGGAGGTGATCTGTTTTTGTCAAATGTGCTAGAGTTATTTAACAATTAGATCCAGTAACATGATATGACCCCACTAACAATGCTTCTGTTCCATGCCCATATATTACAAAGTCTGTCTCTAATACTGCAAATAAACACAGTTTGTCTGTAATATTAAGGGGCAATTGCCAAACATCCCGACCATGCACAACTGTAGAATGAGTTGTTTAGAACCTGGTGGTTGCGATAATGCGCAAGTACCATAACTATTCAGAAAGCTACATCAGTCACATCTAAATTGCTTCCAGTCTAACCTACTGGACAGAAACCTCCAAAGGTAACAGTAACACTAAGTGCTTTCAACTGACAATGGGTAGCTTGGGTGCTTAGAAAGAGTTCAGATGAGTTGATCAGGCATCCACTCCATAGGTAGCTCCAAGCTTCATTTCTTTTAACACACACACAAAAAAAAACAATCCTACCACTTTTATTTGCAGTGTCTTATTACTCAGTGGGTGGCTGTCACAGCACAACAATGATGTAGTCACGTTTAACAGTACACTGAGTGCTGCAAGGAGAAATGGATGAAATTGTAACTTATCTTGTATTCTAGGTGGCCTGAAAGATTACACACTGTCAGGATGAAGTGCACTCAAAACTTCCGAACACTAGATGGCATTGTGATATTACTTTGCCGAGGAATGGTTGGAGAAACTCCCACTTGAAACATCAAAGGAAGTGTTGTTATTGCTCATGGATGTGTGCATAAAAGTTTTGCAACTTAACTGCTTTTATATTCTGATGACGTTCCAATAAGGGATGAAGGCGGTTAATATACATCTGTACATATATATATATATGTATATATATATATATATATATATATATATATATATATACAGGTTCATAGATTAGTACTAGGCTAACTGCCCTTGTGGACCATTTTCAGCCTAGCCAATTACCCCATGTAAGAATCAAACCCTGCACCTTATGTTTGTAAGGTAAACACCTTAACCATTATGTCAGCCTCCCACCCTATATATATATATATATATATATATATATATATATATATATATATATATATAGCTCTCTCTCTAGATATATATATATATATATATATATATATATACATATACACGTATATGTGTATATATATATATATATATATACATATACACGTATATGTATATATATATATATATATATATATATATATATATATATATATATGTGTATATATATATACATATACACGTATATGTGTATATATATATATATATATATATATATATATATATGTGTGTGTAATTTATTTGCTTTGGTTTTAATTGGTTCACCAAATAAAGTTGCTGCACGTGACCTTCAGCCTTGGATTTGTATTGGTTTTGGAGCCTTTTGGCTTTTGTGTTTTACCAGTTTATTCTTGGAAGAACCACAGACAAAGTTACAAAAAATACAATGAGCAGTATTCCACACTTTGCATTAGCAAAACTGTGTTTGATCTCTGAAATGATTATCAGACTTAAGAACCATCAGTCTGAAGTAAGAAAATAATGACAGATGTCCAATGAGGTCTTGTGACTAAATTCCTAGAGAAGGAAAATGGCATTTGTAGGGTAAGTTGTAAGAAAGTTATAGCTGGGTGAGTTGAAACTTCTGCTCCTCTGCAGGACCCTGCAAATATTTAACATAAGTGATGACAGGAATTAGTAGAAAATCCAGTTTCATTAGATTAAGGTTTAAGTTAAATAAGTCATCAACATTAGTAACAAAACAAAACAAAAAAAAAAGTAAGAAGTTCAGAAAGTAGGACTGAAGCAAATAAACTCATTCTGAAACAGTTCCCTGTGGACTTCTTTGAGTAATACAACGTGCCGAACAACTGATTTGTCCCTGATGTGTAACTGAAGACATTCTGGATAAAACAGTTACTGAACTAACATGACACCTAGATATGTAATGCTGTTTGTGATCTACATACTGGCCTTGTCAAGTACTGGAACATTAATAAATACGTTTAACCTGTTTGATAGCGAACAAAATGCAGAATGATTTACAGACACTTAAATGCACGTGCAGTTATCAACCACTTTAACAGGTCAGTGAAGGATGGCTGGAGCTTTGTATCCTTCTGTGAGGCACCTCAAATATCGCAAACAAGGACGCAGTCACCTGTGAATGGGTAGCGCAGCAAGTTTGCATACTTCTTCCATATAGTTAGAAATATAACAAAAGGTAGGGGACCCAGGAAACAGCTATGAGGCACTCCAAAGCATGCAAGGAAAAAGCAAAATAATCAGTCCTTCCCTAGTATGATTTACTTCTGGTTGTAAATATGACTGCAATATCAGTCTATATACAAAGGATGGATGCCTAGCTATGGTAGCCACAGGATAAGGACAGAGATCCCCCAGTAAAAAGCTTTAGAAAAATCAAGAAACAGGGCAGCATCTACTCTTATTTATTTTAGTTCTGATACAAAGGGTGACATCTGATGATGCTTTTTCGTTTCCATGGTGTCAGCAAAAGTAAAATGCAAATTTGTCATCAAATTACTAATTCACACGAAACTAAGCAAGTGATTGTGGATGTTTTTTTCCCAATATTTTGGTGGAGCTCACAATGTAACTACATGAAAACAGTAAGAGCACTGCAGGAGCCTTCACTACACAAGAACAAGGTATGACAGACAAAAACAACAATGTAATTACATGAAAACAGTAAGAGCACTGCAGGAGCCTTCACTACACAAGAACAAGGTACGACAGACAAAAACAACAATGTAATTACATGAAAACAGTAAGAGCACTGCAGGAGCCTTCACTACACAAGAACAAGGTATGACAGACAAAAACAACAATGTAATTACATGAAAACAGTAAGAGCACTGCAGGAGCCTTCACTACGTAAGAACAAGGTAGGACAGACAAAAACAACAATGTAATTACATGAAAACAGTAAGAGCACTGCAGGAGCCTTCACTACACAAGAACAAGGTACGACAGACAAAAACAACAATGTAATTACATGAAAACAGTAAGAGCACTGCAGGAGCCTTCACTACACAAGAACAAGGTATGACAGACAAAAACAACAATGTAATTACATGAAAACAGTAAGAGCAATGCAGGAGCCTTCACTACACAAGAACAAGGTATGACAGACAAAAACAACAATGTAATTACATGAAAACAGTAAGAGCAATGCAGGAGCCTTCACTACGTAAGAACAAGGTATGACAGACAAAAACAACAATGTAATTACATGAAAACAGTAAGAGCACTGCAGGAGCCTTCACTACGTAAGAACAAGGTATGACAGACAAAAACAACAATGTAATTACATGAAAACAGTAAGAGCAATGCAGGAGCCTTCACTACGTAAGAACAAGGTATGACAGACAAAAACAACAATGTAATTACATGAAAACAGTAAGAGCACTGCAGGAGCCTTCACTACGTAAGAACAAGGTATGACAGACAAAAACAACAATGTAATTACATGAAAACAGTAAGAGCAATGCAGGAGCCTTCACTGCGTAAGAACAAGGTAGGACAGACAAAAACAACAATGTAATTACATGAAAACAGTAAGAGCACTGCAGGATCCTTCACTACATAAGAACAAGGTAGGACAGACAAAAACAACAATGTAATTACATGAAAACAGTAAGAGCACTGCAGGAGCCTTCACTACACAAGAACAAGGTAGGACAGACAAAAACAACAATGTAATTTCATGAAAACAGTAAGAGCACTGCAGGAGCCTTCACTACATAAGAAAAAGGTAGGACAGACAAAAACAACAATGTAATTACATGAAAACAGTAAAAGCACTGCAGGAGCCTTCACTACACAAGAACAAGGTATGACAGACAAAAGCAACAATGTAATTACATGAAAACAGTAAGAGCACTGCAGGAGCCTTCACTACACAAGAACAAGGTAGGACAGACAAAAACAACAATGTAATTACATGAAAACAGTAAGAGCACTGCAGGAGCCTTCACTACATAAGAACAAGGTAGGACAGACATAAACAACAATGTAATTACATGAAGAGCACTGCAGGAGCCTTCACTACACAAGAACAAGGTAGGACAGACAAAAACAACAATGTAATTACATGAAAACAGTAAGAGCACTGCAGGAGCCTTCACTACATAAGAACAAGGTAGGACAGACAAAAACAACAATGTAATTACATGAAAACAGTAAGAGCACTGCAGGAGCCTTCACTACATAAGAACAAGGTAGGACAGACATAAACAACAATGTAATTACATGAAAACAGTAAGAGCACTGCAGGAGCCTTCACTACACAAGAACAAGGTAGGACAGACAAAAACAACAATGTAATTACATGAAAACAGTAAGAGCACTGCAGGAGCCTTCACTACACAAGAACAAGGTAGGACAGACAAAAACAACAATGTAATTACATGAAAACAGTAAGAGCACTGCAGGAGCCTTCACTACACAAGAACAAGGTAGGGCAGACAAAAACAACAATGTAATTACATGAAAACAGTAAGAGCACTGCAGGAGCCTTCACTACACAAGAACAAGGTAGGACAGACAAAAACAATAATGTAATTACATGAAAACAGTAAGAGCACTGCAGGAGCCTTCACTACATAAGAACAAGGTAGGACAGACAAAAACAACAATGTAATTACATGAAAACAGTAAGAGCACTGCAGGAGCCTTCACTACGTAAGAACAAGGTAGGACAGACAAAAACAACAATGTAATTACATGAAAACAGTAAGAGCACTGCAGGAGCCTTCACTACGTAAGAACAAGGTAGGACAGACAAAAACAAGACTAATCTTACTGAATGTGTTGTACCCAAGATTTAGTTTAGGTGGTCAGAATTTAAGCATGCCCTAATACCACCAGGATGACATGGTGCATTCAGTACTCCCTCGCCCACACCCAGGTAGTAGAAGATGGGTTGACAGGTACAGTGTGCAGCAGAATTAGTTTACTTATACTATGGTATCTAGTATTCAATCCAGGGTGTCAACCAAAACATCCAGATGTATTTTTGCCACATTTGGGTTTCTGAAACAGAAAAATGACCTTGTCAGTGAAGCCAGATGTGTGAAAGAGATCCAGAATCTCCGGTACAATTGAATGTACTATTTTGTTATGGGACACCCACATTTTTTTTTTCCTTGGCTGAGTGGTGAGCAATCTGAAGCTAACTACAATTCTGTCCACTATGGTCATTATGTACACAGACTACAATGAACGTAGCAAGACTATGATGGTTATTTCTCCTTGAAAAAATATTTTGCCATACACTGCACAAGAGTTCTTCTTTATGTTGGCCTGGACAGTGATACTCAAGAGATCAGCATAAAATTTTGTCTCCCATGCTGTTCAATAATATATATAAGGCACAGCTCACCAGCTCAGACATTTAATAAATAAAATTAAATGGTGCCATAATGTATTTTCATGCTACAATTACCAACCATCATGCGACAGCTGCATTATGCAACAAATCCACTGCAATGAATAATTTTTGAATCTGTTGAATATTTTTTTTTTCTTGAAGTCGTGGATGAATCATGTCTGAATAAAATAAATGAATAAACTTACAGATGTTGCACCTTTAAAACTGAGAGGTCTGGGTGAATTAGCCAACCTGCTAGCAGATAGGTTAAGCGCAAACTTCACCCCCTGTCCAAGGCCCTTTCGACATCCCCGATACCTGCCCACACCTCACATCTCCATAGGATACAGGCTCTATCCAAGGCAAAGAGCATCGCCTCCATGGGACCTGATAGTATCCCAGGATGTATTCTGCACCATCTCCAGCACGAACTGGCTTTACCATTCAGCACCCTATTCAACCACAGCCTAAGTACCGGCTTCATTCCAGCAGAGTGGAGAACTGCCATTGTCATTCCCTTGCACAAAGGTGGTGCCACTACTGACCCTGGAAACTATCGCCCCATTAGCTCGACAAGTCTGATCTGTAAAGCCATGAAGCATATTATTATGGATCTCAAACAAGAACATAGGCAATCTCCAAGCACTTGACACTACCCAGTTCAGAATAATCAAGGGCAGATCTTGCCTGTTGAACTTGGTTGACTTCTTTGAGGCCGTCACCAAGGCCCTGGATGAGGGAAAGTCAGCACATACAGCTTACCTTAATTTGGCCAAGGCCTTTGACACAATCCCCCAGTTGGGCATCATTGAAAAGCTAACACAACTTGGTGTAAATCCCTGTCTCATCAGGTAGGTGGCCAACTGGCTCACTGACAGGACCCTCAAAGTCAAAACAGGCACCCCCACCTCCAATAGCAGACCTGTCACTAGTGGAGTTCCCCAGGGATCTGTCCTGGGATCCCTACTGTTTCATATCTATTTCTCAGAGACTCAGGCAAAGACAAAATGCAAGTTGGGTGCTGTCACTGACTCTCCAAATTATGTTAATATACTGCAAGAGGATCTCACAGCAACTAATGACTGGTGCAAAAGTCATGGCCTCGAGCTAAATGCAAAAAAAAAAGTGTCAACATACCACTTGGCAAAAACACGACCCCTAATGATTGCCACATCAACGGCAATCGGGTTGATACCAACCTCATATTCGACCATCATGTAGTGGCAGTGGTCAGAAAAGCTTTTTACATGGTTCATCTCATAAGTAAAGGGACTACATCCAGAAAAAAGGAGGTTATTACCTCTCTGTACTCCTCCTTAATTAGACCAATAATTGAGTATAATGCCCCATTTGGGATGTACCTCTCCAAACATCTGCACCAACTGGAAAGGCCACTGAAATACCTCACAAAGGGAATCCATGGTCCCCAACACCTATCCTTTTCAGACAGGCTCAAATCTATCACTCTACTTGGTATTGTACAAATTGCTCAGGGTTGATCTGTGTCTCACCTACAAGGCAATCTCAGACTCTGCCCTACTAGAGATGCTCCATATCTGTACGTCTAACTCCTCACACACTATCTGCTCAAAAGGCCTGAATCTAATATGTGACATCACCAAAACCTGCTGGTGAGACAGGTTTGTCTCCCAGAGGCTGCGCTGTCTTTGGAATAGACTTCCCATACCCGTCAAACAGAGCACCTCGCTGACACTCTTCAAGCGCAACCTTGATGAGTGGATGGGAAACCACAAATCTGTCCAGGGATTCCACCTGTGTCCCTCACTGACAGGGGCAACAGGTGTTGACTGAGATTTCTTTTTGGGTATAAACTCTTGGCTAGGCTTTGAAGGGCCCCAGGGACATTAGCCTAGTAACCTCCTATGATCCTATGATAGACATAAGTTACCCCTAAATACTTCAATATTTCAATTATAAGAAATTGGTCTCTAATCAAAACCCTTATTGTTAATTTAAATAAAAGACAATCTGATTTATATAATTCACTTTACATCCTACTATTTCCCTAAACAGAGTAAATGCTCTATGTATCTTTTTAGCCTCCTCACATTTTATTGCTCCAATTAATAAACCAGCTACATAAGTAAAACTGTATTTAACATATGCTGCAAGGCATAGATAATGTCTATTATTAACAGCAGGTTAATTCTAATTATGAACAAGACCGCAGAAAGGGGGCACCATGATAAGAAACTTGAGGAAGTCACTTTTCACTGAACTGACCTATTCTCCAAAAATACACAACAGCATAAAGGTGGCAGTACACATCATGAGCTTCAAAAACTCTGCATGCATTAAATATAAAGAGTAGCTGTAGGACAGTGCCGGGTGCTTCTGTTTTGCACTTGCCAAAGACTGACTAGATTTATACTGGACATATGCTTTCATGAATGATGTAAGAGAATTGCACTGTACCTCAACTTTTTCTACTACTTGTTTTCCAAATGAGCAGACTTTGGTAGAACAGGTTATTGTCATGTTCTCAGAACTTTCAAAGTGGCTTGTTACTGCATAAAATGCTTCTGTATCATCTGGAGTACTGCAGTTCAAGTCCGCCTGAACAAAGAAAGTTAAATCGTTAACAGTCAAATGTAATACTTCATACTACTTACACAAATACTTCATTATTATTATTTATATTATTATTCATTTTTAACTATGACTTTCTAGATTGCTACACTTAACCCTAACTTCACATTGTGCTTGCTAGTATAATGATTATTTTGAACAAAGTAATGCAGTTAGTCCTTAAAAAAACAAGCAAAGATCAAACACATGGCTGCATTTTGTTGTTGCACTTGAGGGAAAATATTACTGCAGGAGCAACCTTTGTGAGAAATGGTGTGTTTTACTCAAAAAGTCATACACCAAGAGGAATTGTCAGCTTAGCACTCTTTTTTACAGACATGGGATCCACTCCCAAGGCAAAAATGTACACATTTAACAGAAGCAGGTGCTTGCTAAAGGCAAACTACACATTATATGGAAATCTGATGCTTTCAATGGAATTCAGCACCACAGCATTGCTTCTTCATATTAGAAACTGGCACTACTACTTAGATATGAAGCTTAAGTCTTCAGTGTGTAATACCTTAAACCTCCTGTAATGGAGACCCATGGGTTATATACAAATGACAACTTAAGGACTCAGCAGTATTTCTACTATGTGGACATCAGGCTTGGTTTAAGCTCTGTGTTTCCAAAGTATAGCCAAATAACCCACATATGTTGTACTAACAAGGTCAGAAAATGTCTATAGATAGTAGAGTTTGACTTTATTGGCCTGAATGTATCAAAAAGACTTAAAAATTTAAAAAAAGTGAAAGTCAGGAGCATTCAGAACATATCTAACATGAATATTTGTATGTCCTTAAGGATCATTTGCATATATCCCATGGGCTTCCACAACAGAAAGTTTAAAGTTTAGCTGGGTCTTTCTTGAAATTTTTAATAAATGGTTTGTCTGTTATTTGAGCTATTTTGCAGGCACCTTCATGTTTATGCACATCAGTCTTGATTTTAAGATCTCGGTTTCCAAAGTATAGCCAAGCCATCCACTTATTCTGTACTGATGAGCTCAGAAAAAGGGCGAAACAAAGCATGTCTACAAGTAGTTAGCTTTGGCTTTATTGGCCTGAATGCACCAGTAAAGACTTCAAAAGTTAAAAGTCACGAGAATTTAGAAGCCATGTAGTACAAACATCAGTATGTCTTTAAGGAGTCATCTGCATATATCCCATGGACTTAAGATATTTAAGGTGTCACACAGTGAGACTTCAGCTTAGCTAGGTCTTTCTTGGAATTTTTACAGAATGGCTTGTCTGTGTGACCTTTTCAACATTTTGTTTGAACAATTTCTTGATATACAGATGGTTCTCCTCAGTGCTAATGAACCTGAATGACGTGGCAAGATCTCAGATGCTTTGGAGGAGAAGTATTTGCAAGCAGCAGTGTGTGAAACAACACTATGCTAAGGAAATGTTGCACCAGTTTTAAATTTAAGCCTTAGGATGCAATAAAATAGTCAGTGATGGGCAAGTGAGGTTATACACCTTTTTTTGCTGTGCAGTTATTTACTCCTACACCCTTGAACTTCTTCTACTCTACCAGGCCTAAAAAAAAGTTGTCTTACTTTGTTTACATTACATATGTTATGAAAATACTCTAATTGCACCAAGATTGTATTTTGATATCTATGCAATTGTACACTAATTGTATATGATATTGACCATGTAATTTGTGACTTTTAACACCGTATGACTACATCTATTGTTTTTTCATGTTTACGCTACTTTTTGTAATCTATTCTCAGTTTTTTTCTCTTCTGTACACTGGAGCTTTTCTCCTTGGGTCTCAACTGAAAACGGGTCTTATGACTCAGCTGGAGTAACCCGGTTAACTAATGTCAAATAAATAAAATAAATAACTAAAAACACAAAAAGCTGAAGGGAAAGATTGGGAGATACCACAAAAAGAATGCTAGGAAAGCAAAAATAGGGGGACGTCGTAAGTGACACAATAAGAATGGAAGTCTCGGTGTGGTATTTGCTTTCCACAGGTGAGAGAATTGTTAACTTTTTCTGACATCAGTTAGTGCAAGAAAAAATGATCCCCAATGGGGTACTTAGCTTTAGAAGACTTCAGCTTCAGTTCAGAAGATGAAACTCAAGATAGCGTCCGACCGGCACTCGTGCAAACTACTTCTGCTTTGGGCTCTGCGGCAAGAAAGAGTGATGTAATGGCGTCGGCTGCCTTACTTTATACTACTGATGACTTGACGTCAGTCCTGAAGCGACAGCAACGGACACAGAAATACTATGTCTCTGGTATTTGGGCTGGCCGAGGGCTACCCTGGCAGGGATAACCTAAATGTGATGATTGCAACAGTGAAACACGAAGAACATCAGATATCTGGAGGTGATCCTAACCAAAACAAAAAGGTCATGAATGTTTAGCAGAAGGCGATATTAGCTAGCATAGACCACACCATTGTGTTTTACATGGATTTTTGTTAAGGTACACAAAAATGTAAGTGCAACCCCAGAAACTGAAAGAGTATACGAGGCCTACAATCGCACTTTCCAAGTCTGAGGTCGTGGTATCTTGAAATATTCCCCCTACTTCAAGGAACAGTGATCTTAGCATTAGTATTTATATGTAGCACAGGTGGGAAGTTGACAAAGAGGAATGCACATCTCTGCAAAAACATTTTAGCAGTATTAAAGTGAGTTTTGAAATTCAGTGCATTTGTTTTGCCACCACATTTTTCTGTATAGATGCAGGACTTAGTGCTACAGTCTTACATTTCTAAGAGTGAAATGTTTAGAGTGGGCAGGAATGCTAAGGATCCAGTTAAAGGAATGGATTAAAATAAAACGGGCTAACAAGCTCAAAGAAGAGTTATCAGTCTTTGAGCAAATGCAGTAAGTAATATACAGGAATGAATTAGAGATGGAGTAATCAGGGGTATGAACAAGGGTTTGTACTTGTACAAGAATCTAATGCCAACAGTTACAGCAAATGATTAGGGTACATGGGAGACCGAACACAAGGAGAACTGCAACAAGCACAGTGCAAGGTGGCTTGCAGAATGAAAGCCAAGGTAGTAAGGACAGCAGAGATGCAAGCTAAAAGACAAGAACAAAGTCTTTTCTGAGTGGACAGCAGAAATCAGGGAAGGTCAGAGTAGGCCACAGTGAGCAATAACAGGAGTAAGATAACAGAATATTGAGAAAAAAGCAAAATGACTGCATGAATAATTTCCTTTAGTCTTCATAATGGAAAGCAGGGGAAGATGTCATGTTGGAAGGAAGGCATGGCAGAGTGAAGACTAAGACAGGTCTCTAACGCTGAAATACTAGCTCTAAAAATTCTACTAAATAATCATAAGGGCATTAACCTAATTGTCACCTATATTCCCCCTGGGAACAATGTAGAAACACTAGAGGTCATTCTACATCGGATAGCCAACAACTACCCTCAAGAAACCATTGTCCTGGGCGATGTTAATATTGACTGGAACCAATGCACAGCACAGTCCAACCCCATCCCTGTTAACCTACATGGATTCTCTCAGATAATATCATCTACCACACGTACAGGTAACAATAACCAAAAGAGAGTATACTAGACTGGATACTCACCAACAGTCATCCCCAGAACTATATGTCTGGAACTCTCCCTAATGATCTTAGTGATCACCTGCTCACATACATCATGAAAGACAAAATTAATTGTACAAGCTTACCTATTTATAGGTCTATCAGATCCAAGAAAAACTTTGACCCAACTAAATTTCAACTTGAACTCAAATCATGTAACTGGACAAAACTAAAGTTCCTTCCCTTGATGAGGCAGTGTCATCATTTAACAATTCATTCCTTACTATACTTGACTCGCATGCCCCTAAACGCTCAATAAGAATTAAAACTCAACTAGCACCCTGGCTAACAACAGACACCAAAACCAAAATAACAACTAGAGACAAAGCGTGGGATAAATGGCGACTACCAAACTACCCTAGATCGTATCAAATTCCAACAACTTAGAAATGAGACTAAAAAGCCATCATACTAGATAAGAAAAATTACTTCTACAATCTGCAACATAAACATCAGAATAACCCTCAAAAGTACTGGGCAGGCATAAATAAACTTCTCCAACCAGGCAAATCCACTACTCCGACCCCAGGAACATTATCTGACAAGAGCCAAGAAGATATAGCCAATTCATTCAATACTTTCTTCACAGAAACCATCCAGTCATTAGCTAACCAACTTTCTCCTCCCCACACTTCTATAAACACTATACCCGACTCACCACTCTCTTTTAACTTCCAGCCAGTGTCCACATCCTTTATCAGATCCCTTTTGAAAAACTGAAGCCAACCACCCTTTCAGCCGATCTTCTGCCGGCTGAATACCTGCAAATTGCTGCAGATGTCGTAGCCTACCCTATCTCAATCCTAATTAACAGAACCATAACCGAGGCCTCAATCCCCTCAATTTGGAAAATATCCTATGTTATTCCACTCCACAAAGGAGGTTCATCCACAGAACTATCCAACTATAGACCTATAGCCATACTATCACCACTTGCCAAAATTATGGAAAAGTGCATGCACAACCAACTAATGCTCTATCTAACCCAAAATAAACTACTCACAGACTCTCAACATGGATTCAGACCCCATCATAGTACAACCACTGCCCTCCTCTCTCTTACTGAAAACATTAATCTTAACCGGAATAATAAAAAAAAATCCTCCGCTCTCTTCCTGGACCTATCGAAAGCCTTCGATATGGTAAACCATCAGTTACTTCTATATACTTTAAAACCCTGTATCTAGATACTCCAGCCCTTGACTGGTTTCAAGCTTACCTCACTGGGAGACAACAAGCAGTAATGTGGCAAAACAAGCTCTCCTGCCTACTACCAAATACCATAGGAGTTCCTCAAGGTTCCATATTAGGACCTCTCCTCTTTTCAGTCTTCATAAACGACATCCAAACAGTCATCCCTGAAGCCACCTGCATTCAATATGCAGATGACTCGACTATAATATGTTCCAATGCCTCTCTTGCAAATCTACTAACTACCACCCAACATAGCTTCACCAAAGTCGAAAATTGGCTTGCCAACCATCTCCTGATCTTAAATCCAAACAAAACCAAGTTACTTCTCTTCTACCCAACCAATAGATCTCCGACTGAAAACTTCACTATAAAATCCAATAATGGGACCATCATCTCCCCAGACACCTATACAAAGCTATTAGGAGTAAACATTGACAATAAAAACTCAGATTTGATATACATATCAACCAAGCCATTAAGTCAGTCAACAAGAAACTTGGGACCCTATATAGAATTAAAACCTTCCTTACCCCGAATGCCAGGGCAGCCACAGCCCGTTCACACCTTCTCTCTACCCTACTATATGCCTCTACTGTCCTCACTCACCTTAACAAATCTGATCTGGCCAAGCTCTCATCCTGCTATAATCACATTGCCAGGTTCGTTACAGGCCTACCCTACAGAACACACCACTGTACTAACCTGAAAAAGCTTGGATGGATAGAATTCCCACACCTTCTTCACCAGTCCCAACTCATAGAGGCCTTCAAAATCCTTAAACAACCTGAGAATACCCCAGCACTAAAAAACTTAATGACTCCCTACTCCAATCTAAGCTGCCTTTGCTCAGCAAACAGACTCCTTGTCCAAACAACTAAATCTCTCAACCTAGGTGGTGACGTGCTATTTGCCAACACCACTGGTAAAATATGGAACTCTCTCCCAAATAACATCACGCTTGCAACTTATCTAAGTCAATTCAAAAATAGTCTAAAACTCCACTTCAAGTCACACTGGCTATGTCCTTGCTCAAACCCAGACTAGCTCTGTGCCATTAACTAAAATATAAACAACTAGCTAAGATGATAAGTACTTTGTATACTGTGATAAAGAAATATGTATCCTGTCTAACTCTATGTCATTATACTGCCTACCATCCTTGCTAATATGTTATTAATGTTACATTTGTAGTAATCTCAGAAATAGTAATGGCAGTCTTGTACTTGTATGTAAATAGCCTATGTTTTTGTTAAGTTCTTTCAGCTCATTTACTGTACCTAATTATCAATGTAACTCTGTTGGAGATTTTCTCCCCGGGCCTCCGCTGAAAAAGGACATGTATCCAGTCGGACCATCCCGGTTAACAAATGTAAAATAAATAATAATAATAAATAAGACAGCTGTGTAAGGGAGATATGCTAGAGTGGTGAGAGCTGTGCAAGGGTGGTATGGTACAGTGGTCAGAGCTGTGAAAGAGAGGTATGGCAGAGTGGTGTGAGCTGCGGAAAGGAGGTATGGTAGAGTGGGGAGAGCTGTGGACAGATAACTATGGACAGGGAGAAGGTGGAAAAGGAAATTACTGCTATTAGGGATTGAAAACGACAAGGGCCAGATGGCTAGTAAAAAAAAAAAAAAAAAAAAGAAAAAAAAAGGAGATGGATTAATGCCAAAAGTCTTTGCAAGTCTAGTTGTATGCTGTCAGTTACCCAGACAAAGTCCTTCAACAGAAGACCTACTCCTGTAAAACGTCCTGATGAGTGAAGTGTAGTTGTGCTGCCTTTGTACAAGATGGTGGAGGGAGCATGAATAACCTGGGGAACTACAGGCCAATTACCCTATCAAAGGGGGAACTAAAATGTAATATACAGAATCCTGATGGTAAGGCTGACTGCCTTTCTTAAGGACAACAACTCCAAAGACCACAACCATCAAGGATTCATGGAAAAAAGATGATGTCAATCACACCTGAGTCAATTTTATGACTGAAATCCCAGCAGATGCAGTAAATATGGACTGCAATCAAGACATTGACTCAGTCCCACTGAGGTGCCTAACAGAAAAAAAAGAGAGATTTGGGGGGGGGGGAGATACAAAACTGAAGAAACAGTCTGCTGCCTGGTTTAAAGGATAGGGTGAAAGGTGCTGTGCGATAGGGCAAATGTCAGAAATAAGGAAAGCGATTAGTGCAGTGCTGCAGAGTCTGTCCTGCTCCAGTACTTTTCGGTGTGTCTGTTTCAGATATATTTGAGGGAACTGGGAAATAGCATTAACTTCTTTGCTGATGACAAACACAGCTGCAACAGTGGGGGATAGTGGAAAGACTTTTAAGGATTTGGAAGGGCTGACCAAATGAAGGATGGGCAGCATTTAAGGCTCTCTGCAGACAAATCCAAAGTACTACTGCCCCTTAGCCAAAACAACCCTCATGTTACACATCAGCTGGGCATTAGAAATGATGAAAAAAGAAGAACAGGGACCTGGGGATGCTGATTACACATGGACTGGACCTCCAAAAACAGACATCCATGACAAGGTGTAGCCTCAAGCAGAAGAGTTCCAAAACCAAACAGGTACTGTTTTTTTCCATTATGGGCCTGGTCAGGTCATATCCAGAGGGAAAAACACAAAAAAGGTGCATAGGATGTAGGGGAAGAGATACGAGTAGAGGTTAGAGGAGCCAACCCTCCACTTAGTACAGGTTAAGAGAAATCTGGGGGGCATGATATTGGTGCACAAAGACATCAGGGGATTGTGAAGGAATCATCTTGAACACGTAATACAGAGTGGGGGAGGGGAAACAAGCATCAGATGTTAGGGGCTAACTAATCCCTGAATCTTTAAAAGTACTTCTTCAGAGATGGGGCTTCTGGACCCAGAGAATGCACTACTACCAGAATGAGCAATGGAGGAACAATCCACAGAGGTATTCAAGAGTTCATGTGATGGGTGGATAAGAGGTGATGCGAAAGCTATGAACAAATGTAATGAAGTTCTGTGAATCTGAAACTGCCCAGTGCTGTATGTATGTATTTATTTATTCATTTTGATAAAATGTTTTGTTTTGCTAGGCATAGCCTACTTTCAGTGGAGACCCACAGTGGCAGTAAAATAATAGATTTGCACCTTACTGTACCAAATCATTCAATTAAATGGATATCAGTCATAATGCTTATTTTAGGTCAGTGTTAATGAACTCCTGTTCCTTGATTCACCTCTGGAGGACAGAATTCATCAGCAAATCCTTTAGTCAAAAACAAACAAATAATTAAAGGACCTTCAAAAGTGACCTACCTACTACATATCCAAGTACAATTTCTAATTTTAAAAGATTACATGCATAAAAAAATGGATCTATAACTTCAAACTATACACTTCTCTTTCATTAGCATACCCTTTTGATTTTGTTCAATAAAGCTTCATCCAGCTATATTTAATAAACTAAAAAAAATACATTGATTTCAAAGATTCCCAATGGGGATTACATTTGACTAACATCATTTACTTTCACAATTGCACTAAAAACTCCATAGCCAAGGTAACGCTGTAACAGAGTGGACTGCAATATTTCATCTCTTCTAATTACTGAAGTCCAATGGGCCGCAGCTATCAAATGTCTTAATCTCTACCTGTCACTGCCTCATTATTAGATCACAAGACATCAATATCACAAGCCACTAAAAAAAATACAATTCTACATTTTATGTACCTTGTTCATTCTAAAGAATACCACTGAACCTCTACTTAGTAAGATAAACGACTTCAGTCACAGCAAAGTCCCCATATTTCCTCAATAATCTTACCTTTAAATTGTCTTTAAAAAAATGACTGCCCACCACTAGCTCATAAACTTACTGCACACAAATCTTGCCATGATCCAAGAAGCAATATTACCATTAAGCAAAACAGGTCACATTTCTCTCGTGTGTGAAAAATCTCATTTCAAGCTTGCCCTTCCCACTTTTAACTCTCGGCCTCTTCTTATCACTGTTTTAAAGTCACATCTTGCACAAGAATATGAATACACCTGCTTCAAGAATGACGGCTAATATACATAAATTATTTACCTCTCCTCACACCAACTGACCTTTCATCTTCATTTCTCTTACATCAGTTACATTTTACGAAAGATTAAAAATCAACTTTTATTTGAGTTGTAAATCTTTGTAGATATTTCTTAAATTTGTAAAAATTTACCTCTCAAACTTAAGCATTTAATAGGTTTATCTTGTATGTACTTTACCTCCTGCTAATAAGTAGCACAATGTACTGAAAGCTTTACTGGAAAGGCTCACCCAGACTCTGCTACAGTTTGCTGTAAGGGAAAGGTTAGTTTGCTTTTTATTTGTTGTACTTTGCATTACTTTGCCTTTTTCTATTTTGTATACTGTGATTTGTTTTCTTTACACTGTGTTTTACTTGTATTCTGCGTTTAACTGCATATTAAAACTTGAAGAGAGACCACAGCTCTGTCTCTTGTGAGTCAGACAGAATTTTTTTCCCATTCTCCCACCCGGTTACTGTTGTGTTCTTAAACACCACTGTCTTTCTAGTTGCCTGCCCCTTATATTCATTTGACCATATACCTCGTTTCCTCTCTGCTTTTACTGGCTGGTGTGAGTAAGCACAACATTATCATTTCGTGAAGTCACTCTCCTTCAACTATTTAAATTTAATAGCCATCCTACTGTATTCCATAGTACCAGAATGCAAAAGTGACCACCCCCTTTCAATCTATCTTGCTGTTTTAAAAATAGCAACTCTCCACTAAAACTTAACTTTTTAGACAGGTAAAACTTAAGTTACCTACTTTCACATCTAACTCCTCTAGTGCACACTGCAGTGTTTAGGATAAACCTTTTTTTCATCTTATGTTTAAGAATCTATTGCAAGACCACCAGTTATTGGAGACCCCACATTCTGCCTCTCAGTAGACATCTTGGGATTAGTGCTTCTGTTTTCTCCTAGTGAGAGAATGAGTGCAATTACGTTATTTCCTGGAGACTGCTGAACACCAGAAAGCTTAACTACTTTATAGGTGACAGCTTGGAATCTGTGCTTATATTCTGATCCTGGTGAGAGTAGGAGCAGAGTGCACTGATTCCTGACTCTTTCTGGTTGGAGAGTGAGTGTCTGTGCTGAACGTACCTGATTGGTCTGGTTGCTATTTGAGGCATCTACCAAAAAAGGCTACAAGCCTGCAGACCCTTGCATCATCGGGACAAGACTGTGGATCACCAAACAGGCTGTGGACTGCTTCTCTTCTTGGTATTGGTGCCAACATTTTGCTTCTGGTGAGAGAAGAAGCGAAGGCGTATTATATCCCAAGAGAGTGAAGCTATGCTGACATCAGCATTAGTTGTACCCAGGCAGTAGACATTCATGCAACTCCCCTCTTTTCATCATTCCTGACGAGCTAATTCTTTATTTTTCAGTAAGTACTGCTTGATTTCTTCCCAACATGCGAATATCTGCCTAAATACTTCATCCTTAAATTTTCAGGGTTTGCGTATTAGTTTCCTTACAAGTGTTTGGCAGTGCTCTGTATAGACTCAGACAGCTTGAGTGACATTTTTCCTGTAAAAGGAATATATAAGGAAACAGCTCCTGTACTTAGTAATAATGACCATCCCTCCTGGCATGTCTAAAGGTCAGTTCCCTGTGCTTTCTCCTATGAACCTGGTGAACTTGGGCATTCTGAGGCAGTGTAGCTACTGCCTCATGTACACAGAAAACCCTCTCCTCTTACCTCATAACACTCAAGACTTTTGAGAGGTGCACTTGTATATCCAAATTGGAAGCCATGCACTCTCAAGCCAAGACTGGAATAGCTGGTCAAGAGGTCAACACCTGCACCACACCACATGCAACACACAGCCCTCCAGAACACCCACCATCACAGCTCTCACATAAAAACAAACACCACAGACCCATCTTCACTGAGGCTCTCAACAAAAATCTACCCAAACAGCAGAGACCTCCAAGGCAGAAACGCACTCAACCACCACAACACCGCACAAACCATAAGACACATAGCTCACCTACACAGTGTGCCCCTCAACCTAAGCCCCTGAGGCAAAACAGCTCACCCAATACACTAATCACAGGTGACTCGATAGTGAGGCACACTGATGTCCCACTCACTAGGTTGAATAAGGAGAAGTAACAGTCAGCTGTCTATCAGGTACCAGAATCCGACACAACACATGCACTCAGGGCACTCCACAGCAAGTACAAGTATGACTCTGTCACTGTCCATGTGGGTGTGAATGACCCGAGATGCACCTCCCTGAACTACATGAAAAGAGACCTGGAGGAGCTCTCGGATTATGTTGCCCAGGCAGGTAACACCCTAGCCTTAAGCAGCATCCTACTGTCTCCCAGAATGATACCGCAGTACAAGCAGAAAATGATTGACTTCAACAATTGGCTAAGTTTCTGATGTCATTCTAAGGGGATCCAGTATCTGTCTGCTTGGGATGACATGACTGACAGACCTCAATGCTTTGCCAGAGATGGCTTGCATCTGTCACCCCTGGGTTTCTGGATACTGGCTAAGGCTCTTGCCACCCCTATAGTGCCTTTTTTAGGTGATGTTCCAAAGACCAAATTACCACCGTAACAGCTATAAATAAATGCGATCTGAGGGTCATGCTGCTCAATGCTAGAAGTCTAAATCTCAAGATGCACTTGCTTGAAGCACTCCTCAAAATGGAAAACATCGACATTTGTGCTGTAACACAGACCTGGTTCAAGGCAGCAGAAAGCACCCCTGCCTACCAGGCTATAAACTCATTCCACACCTTTTGGCCCCAGAACAATGGACCGAAGCTCCAAAGGCGGTGGTGTCTCCATATTCATAAAGGATATGCACACCTTCAGACTAGTAGCCAAGCATTATGCATCTGAGATACTTCAGGTACAACTAACATTGGGTAAGACAGCGATTCAGGTTGTAGCCTGCTATAGGTCCCCAACCATGTCCCAAGACTCTCACTCCACATTTCTAACCACCCTTGAAACTATTAGGGTCCAACCCAACACTCTCATACTAGGTGACCAACTACCCCTCCATCAAATGGGAAAATTACTCATGCACCAATACACTGGCCCAACACTTCCTGGAATTCATCAATTCCAATGCCCTGGACCAGCTCATTCTTACCCCCATTAGAGAGAGCAACATCCTTGACCTGGTTATTACTAACATGGGCAACTGTTGCTCTACACCAATAGTCAAATCCTTCCTGGTTAGATCTGACCACAAATTAATCACCATGGAAATCCACATCTCAACCACACCCCCTGCAAAGGTAACCACCATGACAAACTTCTCCAAAGCTGACTTGGAGCTCCTAAAAACAGTGGTGGCTAACTTCACAGCACCCATGTTAATGGAAAATAGATGCACGACTGCAGAATCATACACCAATGCACCGTATGAACATGTACATAAATGCATGAAACTAGCCATACCCAACAGAACCGAGATGCTCTCCTCCAAAAAAAAAAGGAAGCCAATCTGCTGGTCCCCTGCCATTAATAAACTCTACAACAGAAGGAAAAAACTGTTGCAGAAAAAGGTCAAGTCCCAAGACTGGAAAAACTCCCTTATTAGCTTCAATAAAAAGTTGAGATCCCTCAACAAAACCTCTAAAGCCAGCCATAAATGCAGAATTGTGGCAGACACTAAAAACAACCACAAAGCCTTCTATAGTTATATCAAGAATCTCCACGGCAATACCCAGGTTTGCTCTGAGTTACTGCACAATGGTACCTCCTATACTGAGCCAACAGATATTCCCAACATACTGGCTGACAGATTCAGTGTTAACTTTAGCCCTCTCTCCCCCCTTAAAGGACCAATTACAATACCAGAGAAATGCCAGGCACCCAGCATTACTGCAGCACAGGTTAAAGCTGCATTGTCCAAGGCCAAGAATACAGCTTCCATGGGACCCAACATCTACATGAATTATAAAGTGAAATGGCACCACAGCTGTGTGCCCTGTTCAATCACAGCCTCACCTCAAGCTTTGTCCCTACTGAATGGCACACTGCTACAGTCATCCCTCTCTATAAAGGGGGAGCGACTACAGACCCTGGGAATTATCGCCCCATTAGCCTGACGAGTCTGGTATGTAAGGCTACGGAGCGCATCATCATGGACCTAATTAACAAGGATATAGGGAATCTCCAAACTCTAGATCCCACTCATTTTGATTTTGTGAAAAGTAGATCATGCCTGCTCAACCTGGTTGACTTCTTGGAGTCTGTTACCAGAGCTGTGGATGAGGGTAAGGCAGTTCATACAGCCTACCTCGAACTGGCCAAGGGCGTTGATACCATACCTCACTCAGGAATTATTGATAAACTCACCAAACTAGGCATATACCCCTATATCACTAGGTGGGTTGTAAACTGGCTCACAGATAGAAACCACAGTGTGAAAGTAGCAAACTCTAAGTCAGACTGCCGACCAGTCATGAGTGGAGTCCCACGAGGATTGGTCCTGGGTCCTTTCCTGTTTGGCATCTACTTCTCAGACATCCAGGCCAACCCAGAAGGACTCTGGCTGACCATGTTCGCAGACGACTGCAAGCTGGGAGCCATTATTAACTCCCCAAGTGATGTAGACAACCTACAGAAAGGCTTCACTGAGACCAATGACTGGTGTCGAAAACCATGGCCTTAAGCTTAATGCCAAAAAATGCACAGTCATCCCTTTTGGGAAAAACTCAGTTCCCACTAATTACCACATTGATGGGAGCCCACTGAACACTGAAGGCGTTATAAGAGATCTGGGGACACAGGCTGACAGCAACCTCTCCTTCGACCACCACATTGCCACTGTGGTCAGAAAGTCTTTCTATGTGGCACATATCATTACCAAGGGTTTTGCATCCAGCAAGAAAGAGGTCATTATTTCTCTTTACCCTTCCTTCATTAGGCCACTCAAGAGTATAATGCCCCATTTGGCATGTACCTCACTAGACACATGCAACAGCTGGAAAGGCCATAAAAGTACCTCACAAAGAGGATCCTAGGCCTTAAACACATGTTCTACATGGACAGACTCAAAAACTCCAGCTATTCTCTGTCTCATATCGTCTACTAAGAGGCAATCTCTGCTTGACTTACAAAGCCATGTCTGACCCAGTTATGTTAGAAATGCTACATCTAAAGAAATCCAAATCCCTCTGCACCACATACTCCAGAGACCTCAACCTCATTACCCCAATCAACAGAACATGCTGGAGGGACAGGTTCATAACCCACAGACTGCCCATGCTTTGGAATAGACTTCCCATACATGTCAAGCAGAACACCTCACTGGCCCTCTTCAAGAGAAATCCTGATGAGTGGATGGAAAATAGAAAGTTCACCCCAGGGATCACTCCAGTGGCTCTACTTGATAGAGACACTGGGAAATAACGCTGGGCAGCACTATGCCAGGGCACTTCTATGGGCTAGGCTTGTAAAGGCTCCAGAGCCATTAGCCTAGTACACACCTACGAACCTATTAACTCTGTCATACAACTGCTACAGTTTGGCTGTATTAATGTTGCTATACATGGTCTGTTACCTGTTGACTGACATGTCTGCTCATTGTTGTGACTGCCTTGTGGCCCAGGCAGTGGCTGAAAAGGATCTTGTACCAGTCCAACCATCTGGCTAACAAACAAGCAAACAATAAAAAAAAACACGTACGTACTATTGGATCTAACAACATACAAGCCTGGCTTAAACAATGTGCAATCCTCCAATAAGTACAACCACTGGCAAATACTCTAACATCCATTTTTCAAGAAAATCAGAATCAAATCCAATTGTGAAATGTCATGAGTAATACAATAATAGATCTATCTATATAAATAAATATACATACATACATACATATATATATATATATATATATATATATATATATATATATATATACACACACACACACACACACACACACACACACACACACACACACACACAAGGTTTACTATTGAAACCTGGAAACTACATGGGTTGATCAGTTACATGGTCAACATGAAATCCTAAATCTAGAACAGCGAAATTCCAGCCAGGTTGAAACTGAATACACTGACGCCTGTAGTTGAATGTATTCGACATAGCAGGAGGTGACGTCAGGCACCCATGCTATGCACCTTCACGTCCAGTGACATTCTACAGTCAACTGCAACTTATATATACCAGCTCCGAGTTCGCACTACAGTGAGGAAATGGGCTAATTCCCAGTTCCTCACTTAACCACAATCTCAGTGCACAATGCCAAACTCAGACACTCGAACTACCTTACCCAGTCACTGTAGTGCAGTCAATGTATTTTGACTTGGCATTCTACCCATTTGAAAACTGCCTTTCGACCTTATGGCTGTCGACAGGAGTGACGTCACGTATTTAATTGTAAACCTATACTATATATATATATATATATATATATATATATATATATAAAATGTGTGTGTGCTATGTATGTATATAATATATGTATACACACACACATATACATACACAAACATACATACCCACAAGATTTTATGGAATTTGTCATTATAGAAAAAATAACACTCATCACAATCAGTACTTCATTCTATATTTATTAAACATACAGTTTACTTTTTTAGTGTTCTAACACGAATTGGCAAAGAATGTTGGTTTACACAGATGTACTGAAAGAGCTGTGACTGAATCAATGAAATTACAAGAAATTGTACTTAAACTCAGATATAATTTCTACAATTTTCACTTATGAAAACTGAATTTCACTTCTTTAACAACTATTAGCCAGTGTTCTTGAAATGTCCAGTGTATAACATGGAGGCACGATCAATGATGAACAAAATATATTAAAAACACTTCAGTGTTTAAAGCATTTTCCTGAACGGGCAATTTCAAGAAATGTTTTAAATCTCCTTTATTCAGCTACTGCATATACAGCATCACTACAACATAAATTAATAAAATGCTCTAAGTACTTAATCATACTCCTGGAAGTCCACACCTAAGCTCCAGAAATACAAAGCCAGTATTAAACAGGAAAACTATCCACTTCTGAACAAATGTTGTATTCCTTTCAATGGATACCATGCTGATAACAGTTTCTGCACAGGCAGTATAATGTATTCATTTTCCTGCTTTGAGCAAACCACTTGACATTTTTGCGCTGCTATAATACTTGTCTGGACTAAATGAATGCAGTGCTTATAACAGCTGAAACATGCAACTACATTTGAAAACAGATTTACACAGCATATTGCTGCTGTCTTTCTACTAACATCTGAATGTAAAAAATATCATTAATCAAGATTTCAGAAGCTAATCAGTAAATACAAGCTCTTGATAAGTACATAGTATTGCAATGTAGCATTGCTATTCTGTAAGCCTGTCAGATTCAGCTACATTGTCAGGAATTTTCATTTAGCTGCAGATCACACTGGGTAAATAGTGCATTTTTACTTTTATACATTGGATTTTAACAAGGAAAATGAAGTTAGACTAAACAGACATTTTCAGAAGGAATCTAACCCAAGAGAGTAAAAGACATGCAACTGTCATAATAAATGTCAAAATTCTAACCTGAATTTTCACGTTTATAAGAAAAAATACGAACATGAGGCACTGTAATTTTCCTCAATTGCATGACTCTCATGGAGTGTTAACTTAAGAATTGAAGTTGAACAAAATTGCTACATAAATGTATCAATAAATATAAGCACACAGTAAATACAGAAACTTATAAACTATACTCAGTTATACATTTACATATGACAATGGATCAGAAATGATTTGTATTATTTAATAAACAATTAATAATACACGTTATGGAAAATCTACTTTAAGTCATGATTTGTATTACCAACTTTAAGGGGGAAAAAAAGAAAAAAAAAACAGAAGAGCATTTCATGAAACACAGCATCTGGTACATGCTAGTTTCAGTATCGAGTTTACCTGCATAACCATCTTTTTTCAAGGTTCACAGACATTTCAGTTACAAAATAAAGGCTGAATCACTTATTTTTATTAACCTGTCAAAGCAGTCCTATTTGTCAGATAACAGAAGCACAGATTCAAAGCATTTCTCATTACTTTCATCTCTTGCATTGTTTTACCTTCGCCTCGGACCTCTTTATCAGAGTCTGCTTGAATTGCCTAATGAAACAATGTCACAAAAGATGAAAAGGATAATATCACACAGTCCACTGGGCCATGGATGCTTCTTCAGCTGGTGAGGTAGCCAGATAAAAATAAAGCATTTCTTGGCACTTCTTTTAAGAACAAGGGCATTCATTTTTAAATAAAAAAGTCAGTTATAAATGCAGATAGTTTCTTTCGCAATTAAAACACTATGGTCACTGTTATGAAAGGAGATGTGATGCACATTATTACATCTATCCTACTGACTCGGTGCTAATCATTCTGGGAATAATGCCTGTTCCAGCACTGATAACAATATGCTCTCCATTTCGACATGTTGCTAGGTGCTATGCTCACGTAGGAAGAAGCATGAGAGGATGCCCCAAACACCTAGCAACGCTGGGAAGCACAATCTGTTACTGTGTGTGTGGGACAGATACTGAAATCACAGACCGAGGTGCCTGCGTTCACTAGTTCATTTACATCTCACTGGCCTTAGCTGAACTCTACTGCAATCAGATTATGCAGTGCTCTGCTTTTCTCACACTTCAAGTGCCACTAGGCTGTTAAAATTGCCAAAGCTGCATATACAGTAGGCATCCAGTAGCCAATTAGTACTGACATTAGAATAACGAGCATGCTGTACAGTTAGAAGACCAAGGTTTTCTTAAAGGACAACAACAGAAAGCCAGAGGTCTGCAAACCAATTCCTGAGAAGTGCTAAAAATTTAAACTGGTGAATAAGTTAACTATATCCATACTTTTATTTTTCCTTTCAAAAGTCTGGAGAATGCAAAAAAAGGATGCATTAAGCAAAGCACAGGCTCAGTGTATTGAACTGAATAATAAAACAATCTACAACTGCATTTGATTTAATTAGCTTTAGTTCTGCTTCTTTGACTGCTGTTTTACAGACTTATAAATAAGAATGTTAAACTGCAGAATTTCTACTCTTTGAATTGTATACCACAGCCTATCTCTAACTTACCGACATGTAGGTATTCAACAGTATTTGAAAATGTACAAACAGACAGACCTGGCAACTCTTTCAGGCAGATCAGAGCAGAGGCCTACGACTGCGAAACTGCATATTCTGTACATGTTAAACATTCTGTAAACAGCTATTTTAAAAGGTCAGATAAAGGCAGTTGAACATGACATGTCAGACATTTCTCCACACATGAAGAAGAGTTCATTGCCTGGAGTCCATCTACAGCCCCCTATATTGAGCAAACAAGGTTTTGGAAGTATATTTTCTAACACATTAGATTAAATGTCTTTTCACATAAAATTTTGTCAATGATTAGTGTGTGTAAACAAAATGTGTAGACTGCTGTACATAAATCCATACATTATGGTCCGACATAAAACTACCGTTAAAGAAGACACAATTAAAATACAGGAAAATAAAAATTATGAAAATGTACAGCGATCATCAACTAGCAACATTAGAATGCCTGTAAAAATACCACAAAAATATGAAATGTGTCTATATACATCCTGAGACATGGCCTCTCTTTGCTGAACATGCATTCATACCTCTCAACCATCTGGAATTTCACAGGATGTCCAGACTTTTGCCTCCTATTTTTGATTTGTCCCTCATAGAATTTGTGGTTTTCTGGCAAATCACTGAGGACTGAGTTTCACTAAGAAGTAACAATTGAGTTTCAGTCTTCATATCCTCCAGAAAATATGTGCCAATGCAAACCCTGTTATAATAGCACCTCTCTAAATTTATCGCATCGATATTTAAAATCTATGCCTGATTTTGCCATTTATCCATGCATTACTTTTGGCTTTGCCCAGAATTATTGTTTAAAGAGATTGAGATGTATGCATGCACTGTTAGGAAGTGCCATCCTAAAATGCACTAGAAGGAACAGTAGCTTCCATTAGTTGAATATCCTTATAAAAGCAAACTCACCAAAAAAATGAATGCCAGCAGCAGTGGCTCCAGGTAATACCTACAATGTCTCACAGTCTTCTGGGTTACATTCAGCAAATAAATACTAAAAAATGGCTATTGCTAGAAAGTGTCTACATAGGAAGAAACAGATACCATAAGATGCCTAGCGATATACACCTTTAAGTAGGCAGACTTAAAAGTTCTTGACATCTTTGTCAAGCAACAATACTGCTTACCTCCCAAATTCAGCAGGATCTTACACTATAACTCTGGCATAAAT
The DNA here is from genome assembly GCF_019279795.1 of Protopterus annectens. Lineage (NCBI taxonomy): Eukaryota > Metazoa > Chordata > Ceratodontiformes > Protopteridae > Protopterus > Protopterus annectens. The sequence continues at coordinate 397,253,203 of NC_056751.1, read as the reverse complement.
TTGTGTCAACCCACCCAGTCACCAAGACTAGCCTTAAATGTACCCAAAGTAGTACTCTGTTTTACCAGCAGTGACAATTTATCCACCAGACTGAGAAGATTACTTTTAGAAAACTGCTGTCAAAATTGGAGAGGTTAGGACCTGGATCTTTACACTAGCATGCATATGCTGAAAATTGAGCTAAACCTACCTATACAATGATGTTGTACAACACAACACCACTTACAAATGAAAAAATGTGCTGTGATGTAATTTAAAAAGACTTAACTTAAAGGAGATGCCGTAACAGCCTGAAGTTCAGACACTCTCCTGGCTGAAGTAGGGCAACCAATAAAAATCTACCAGGTACAATGTTGCAAAGAAGAATAAGCAGGCTCAAAAGGAGATAAAAATTAAGAACCCAGACAGAGGAATATGTTTTTCTTGGGGGCCTGATATGAAGGATACATTTAAGAAATTGTTTCACCTCAAAACACGAGGCCAATAGTTGGTTCAAGGGCAGACAAACAGAGACTACTGACAAGTGAGCTTTAACAGAAGAATACACCAAGCCAGCATGGAGAAGTTCACACAAGTAAGAAAGGACCAAAGGGACCCCCCACTAAAAAAGAATACTGGTAATGTTTGAAACACCAAGCAGAGGATATTTTCCATTTAACCACATAACATTTTCTGGTAGTGGGTTTGCTGGCCTACTGCATGCCGTTAGAAAAGCTGTGTCTGAATGGGATCAAATCCTTTCACCCAAACTGACAACTGAAGAGTGGACAAGTGAGGGTGAATGAGAGACCCCTTGTCTTGTGTGAGAAGAGCCATCTGGTGAGGTAATTTGTGATGATTGCTGCTGATCAAGTGAAAGAGATGGGGGAACCGGTCCTGTCTGGCCCAAAATGGAATCATCAGCAAGACCCTTGGAGAGTCCTTTCTGATCTTGTGTACGACCCTGGGTAATATAACAGGACGATTAGCACACAGAAGCATCCCTTTCCAAGAGAAAGACATGACATCCTCCTCCTAAGTCACAGGATTTGTGACTGAAACAGAAGTGAGGTAGCTGCCTGTTCAGACAGTAGGCAAAAAGATGGAATACCTCACCAACATATGTCCAGGAAACACTTCTCTGTGAAGCACCCATGTGTGAGATTGCATCTTGATCCTGCTCAGGGGGTCTGCCACAAGGTTATGTTCTGATGGAATGTAAACCACCTGAAGAGTTTCTTGATGGTAAACAGTAAAATCCCAGGCCTGAAGGGCATGTCTACCTGGTGCCCCTGTTTGCTGATGACCTCATGACTGTGGTGGTGTTTGTAAAGAACTTCAAAGGGCCTGGAGACCAAAGAGGATGGAAGGCCTGAACAGCAAAAATGGCAGCCTTCACTTTTATGTTGTTATGGTCTGACTTTGGTGAAGAGGCCATAGACCCTCAAATCTCAAACTGTTGGAAGGGGCTCCAGACCCCAGACTGGATATGTCTGAGCACAGCTTTTGAGTAGGGGTAGGAGTCTGAAAAGGTAGTACTAGACTGAGGGACATCTGCTGTATTCACCAGTGTAACTTGAGTTTGAGACAAGGAAGTAAGGGAACTGGAAACTCTACAAGATAGCAATGTTGGAACCAAACTGTCTTTAAGTACCACTGAAGTTAATGTGAGGCTTGGCAAATGTTAGCACAGGAATGGTAGTTGCCAAGAACCCCAGGATTCTGACAAATTCCCTTGCAGAAATGACAGAAAGAGGAAGCAGTGACTGGAAGTACATTGTCAGAGACAGAACCTTGAAAGAAGGAAGAGAAGCCAACATTGGAATGATCTGAATTCTGCATCCCAGAAAAATGTGGTCTTGTGGAGTTACACTGGCTTCTTGAGACTGATAATGAATCCTAGGCTGTGCAGAAGAAGCATTGTGAAGTTCATATCCTGCGAAAGCCTGGACTGGGAGGGAGCCTCAGATTGTCCAGATATGGGGATATCTGGATTCCATGAAGCCTGCAAAAGGGTATTACAGGAACCAGACATTTGATGAAAACCATTGGGGCCACGGAAAGACCAAAGGGCAAAGTAGAAAACTGAAAATAAGGGAAAGAAAACTGAGAAATGTAAAAAAAAAAATTCCTGAAGACAGGGTGAATGGGAATATGACGATAGGTGTCCTTTAGATTTAGGTATACCAAAAAGCCTGTGGAAGTAGGACAGGAAGCAGAGTCTGGAAGGAAAGTATCCAAATGAGTGAATCTTTGGAAATGTATTTAGCAAAGAAACATATTTCTTGGCTCACTAAACCCACCACCTTTCTTTCACCCCCACTGAGTATGCATCTCTCCCCCTAGTGTCTGTATCACTTTGGCACCTAAACTAACTTCAGGAAAGTGTGCTAAAAGCTAAGACTTTGCCGTCTGCCCCCTCCCTTTTCTAAACCAAGGGCTCACTTCATACATTATCAACATCTGTCCTTACTCACCTAGTCTCTCCACTCAACACTGTACTCATCATTGATAAACTTAAGTGCAAGTTTTTTTGAAGCATAGTGATCTGCTGCTCCTGGCTCTGCCTGCTGTGTTCACCCTTACGTCTCTCGGGCTCACTCTGCTCCCCAACCCTACCCCCATTCCTACCTCCCCCCCCCGCATCAATTACATTTATCCTAACCAAAACTCCACCTATCTCTACTGCTCACCCAATCATAACCTTCTACTAATTCATTCTTCACTACACCCCCATTTCACTAATTGTACAATTGACCATTTCACCCTTCACCCCCCATACTCCACCACACTGTCTTCACTTTCCAGTTTATCTTACAAATAAATCCTACATACCCCTCCATCGCAAGATGCCATTCATCACCAACTTAGCACTACTTACTCTCTCTTTATCCTTCCTCTTTCTACAGCTGCTTACGTCTCCTGAAACCATACATGAATATCACAAGCCCACTCGCATAACTGCCACTCTTCTGCCCAAACTCAGTCATTTCTCTGACATAGCACCCTCTCTACATGCAACAATACCCTCCTCCTTAAAAAGCTTATGATAACCTTACATGTACAACTAACATAAAACTGACCTTCATATATGAATACAACAAAGAAATTGCAACGCATTAATCCCTTACATACTTACCACAACCTACTACTATGCAGTTACATTCACCCCAATCCTGGACCCACTCACTCCACTCTATCACCAGAACCGTCACAAAACCCTTAACCTCACTACCATCAACCTCCAAAGCATAAGAAACAAAATTCCAGATCTGCATGCCTGGACTGAGCACTATATGCCAGATGTGGTAGCAGCAATGAAGACTTGACTCAAACCTTATAGTAAAACCTCTGAATTCCTTCCTTCAGTATTCTCTTGCCTGAGAACAGATAGGCCTAGAAAAAAAAGGCGGGGGCACTGCTCTCATATACCATAATACTTTGAATATTGTCCCATATAATAAATGCACTCCCATATCAGACATATCCAAGCTTGAAGTTTGCTATAACAAAACAGGAAAGCTCACCTCTAACAGCTGACATCTTACTCACCACTACTGAGCCCTAAGAAAACTCAGCTAGCTAGAACTTCAACTTCTAATTTATAACCAACTAGTACTAATCCAAAAAATACTTCATCACCCCAAGAAAACACCATCATTACAAAACCTAATACAGCCTTACTCCAGCACTAGGGTCCTACGTTCCAATAAGCATCTTCTACAAGGCACTATAGCCAACAACTCTGCAGGAGCTTCTCTCTATTCAAACTATATAGCCAAAAAATGGAACACACTGTTTACAAATATAATAGCCATCACTACCTTGACCCAGTTCAAAAATGCCTAAAAACACACTTCCAATTAAATTGGACCTGCAATTGTAACTCACCAGGACAGATTACCTCCATCTTATGTCTGCTCACTCATATTAACCTTCCCTCTGATACTGTCAGGTAGGTAACTGATTTTTTTTTCAGCTTAAATAGCCTATTCATCGTACTTCACATCCTAATCTTCCTTCCACACTTAATCCTTTGCTCAATGTTTAATGTTTAATGATATCTCTGAATAGATGTTCTGTAACCAGAATGCTTAATGGTGTCTTCCTATAATCGGTGTAAACTTATCTATTTTTCTTTATCCTGTTTTATCACTTTATTTTTGTATCATAAATGATTTCTTGTATATGAATATGTAAATGTCACTCTTCTGTAACTGCAAAGTTGTACCATGTCAAATCTTGTCTTTGTAATATGTGGAGCGTTTCTCCCGGGGCCTCCGCCGAAAAAGGACTTGTGTCCAGTCAGACTTTCCTGGTAAACAAATGTAAAATAAAATAAAAATAAATAAATAAATTTTCTACAGCTGAAAACTAATATTGTACTTTAAAATGAACAGCAGTAAAAGCATCTGCATTATAGTCACCCCCCCCCCCCAAGAAAACAATATCCCAATACTTTAAGAAATACTAGCCTGGTCAACCAAAAATATAGACAATGAAACAATCATACTTGGCAATGTGAACATTAACGGGTTAGATATCATACATCATCATGCAACAAGCAGTATCAACCTATTTAAGTACACCCAACTCATTACTACCATAACCAGACCCAACAAAAACAGCAGCTCAATATTAGACTGGGTCCTTGTCTCTGACCCTAATAAAATCTCCTCCACTGGCACTTTACCTAACAGCATTAGGTTAGTGATCACTTACAGGCATACATAATTCACAACCAACTCCAATGCATAATATACACCACTATAAGCATACCAGAGACCTATCTCACTTCTGACTAACTACCTTTAACAATTTCCTTCGAAATATCAACTGGCATCCACTTAAAGTCCTACCACAGAATGATGCTGTTGAATTCTTTAACTCAACATTCATCCATGTACTTGACAATCTCGCTCCTCTCTGACGTAGGAGAGTTAAAGCCAACCATGTCAGTTGGCTTACCAAATCCACCAAACAACTTATGAAATCTAGGGATAAGACCTGGAAATGATGGCATAGAAGTAAAACTCCTGCAGACTTTGCTCAATACAAACAACTTTGTAAACAAGTAAAGCAACGTGTTACCAAAAACAAACAAGACTACTACATTACTCTGCAAAACTACCATATGCAAGATCCTAGAAAGTTCTGGAGGTCCATAAAAGTACAGTTGTGTACATTTACCATAAATGTAGATGTTTGAGTGTATTCACTGTTGTAGTCATTACATTTGGGGTAATCTGCTGGCAGGTTGCCCTCAGTCAGCCTGTTTAACAAAGTCTTGGGTCCTGTATTGGTTGCTGTCCCTTTTTCCATGACATCAGGTTGTCAGGGGTATAAAACATGCAGCCGACGCCATTACATCAGTTTTTCTTGCCCCAGATGTCAGGTGCCCCCCAAATGGGGAGCAAAATATATATATATATATATATATATATATATATATATATATATATATGGGTCTACTACTAATGCCCGAAACGACGATTCCCCGACGGAAAACTCACCGACGCCAGATGACCGACAGGTAAGTGTACCGACAGGGTGATTTGCCGACAGCGGAAAGACCGACAAGGGAATGTGCGATCGACGACGTAAGTGTGCGATGGTGACGGAGTTAGGAGCGGTCAGGTAAGTGCTCGAGATTGTGGGATGTCAGGTTAGGCTGTGGGAAAGGTGAGTGTGTGTTCGTGTCGGAGGTATGGTTGGTAAGGTAAGTGTGTGCTAGTGAGGGACTGTAGTTTAGGGACGGGTTATGTGAGTTAGGGTTAGGGTGCAGGTAGGTGATATGTGCGTTAGTGTCGGAGCTTGGGCTAGGGGTGGGTTAAGTGAGTTAGGGTTAGGGTGCAGGTAGGTGAAGTGTGCGTTAGTGTCGGAGCTTGGGCTAGGGGTGGGTTAAGTGAGTTAGGGTTAGGGTGCAGGTAGGTGATGTGTGCGTTAGTGTCGGAGCTTGGGCTAGGGTGGGTTAAGTGAGTTAGGGTTAGGGTGCAGGTAGGTGAAGTGTGCGATAGTGTCGGACCTTAGGGTTAGGGTTTGGGTCAGGGCTAGTGTGTATGCTATGTAGTGTCGCGTGTTGTTTACGTTCCGTGTGTCGGTGTAATGGTGTTCGGTGTTTTGCGTTGTCGGGTTTGTGTGATGTCGGTCATCTGGCGTCGGGGAGTTTTCCGTCGGGGAATCGTCGTGTCGGTAATTAGTAGTAGACCCATATATATATATATATATATATATATATATATATATATATGTATATAATTTAAAACACAAAAAATATACCTCCAAACAAAAGCAAATACACCAAAAAAGGCTTTTAAGCATAGTAAATGAAAGGAGAGGTATAGTAAGAGGAAAACAGGGGGCTGGAGGGTAGGTAACCAGGACTGCAACAGTGAATACACTCGAACATCTACATTTATGGTAAGTGTACACAACTGTACTATGTTCTTCGTGTTTCACTGTTGCAGTCATTACATTTGGGTAGATTCCCAAAGCTATGTTTGGAAGGATGGATTTATACAACGTTAGGAACAGCTATACGGCCCTGCAGGACAGCAGTGGCAAAACCAGCTCTGGATTTAGAGAAGAGGTGAACGTATGAACTGAGCTCCAGGTGGCAGCTTCTAGAATGTCTCTGGTAGGAACCCCTCTGAGAAAGGCTGCAGAAGTAGATGCAGCCTGGTGGAATGAGATCTGATCCCCTGGGGGATAGGTTAACCATGGAGCATACAGCAGAAACGAATACAATGGCTTATCCATTTCGAAATAGCCTGCTTTGAAATAGCCTTTCCCTCTGCCCCTGCAGCAAATGCCACCAATAGTTGTTCATATTTTCTTAGAGATTTTGTCCAGCTTAAGTAGAATCTAAGTTGTCTGTGTACATCCAATGAATGCAGAACCCGCTCACCCTTGTTCTGTGGATTGGGAAAGACATTTGGCAGATGAATGGTCTGATTAAGAGCCACACTGGACACCACCTTAGGCATGAAAGATGGATTGGTCCTGAGAGACACCCTGTCCGCATGAAAAATAATGAAAGGCTCCACTGCCATAAGAGCCTGTAATTCAGAAATCCTTCCAGCTGAAGTGACTGCTAAAAGGAAAGCTGTTTTCTAGGAGAGAAATTTTAGGTCTGCAGTAGCAGCTGGCTCAAAAGGAGGGAGAGTGAGTTTTTCCAAAACAAAATTGAGGTCCCATGCAGGGGTTGGCTCTCTCCTGGGAGGTCTTAAGTTTTTGGCCCCTCTGAGATACTGCTTTAGCACAGGATGAGAGAAGAGGGGAGGTTCTGTGTTGTAATGAGCTGAAATGGCAGAGGCATGGATTTTTATGGAAGAAAAAGATAGCCCCTTGTAAAGCATCTCAATTAAGTATTGCAGAATCTGAGGAATATTGGGCATTGCTGTGCTTATTCCTTGTTCATAGGTTACTACTAGGCTACCTACCCTTATGGGCCATTTTAATTCTAGCCAATTACCCCATGTCAGAATCAAACCCTGCACCTTGTGTTTCTAAGGTAAGCACCTTAACCATTACACCAACCTCCCACCCTTGTGATTGGTTCCAGGCACAGAATCCTTTCCATTTTTCACCATAAGATTTTCTAGTACTAGGCCTTCTAGCCTCCAAAATGACATCAATCACAGGTTTGCTGAGGGATGCCAAGGGTGAAATTAGTTGATTAGCCACGCTGCAAGATTCAAAGTTTGGAGCTGAGTGTGCAGAATTTGGTAGTTCTGCTGAGACAGTAGGCAAGGTGTCTGAGGCAGGTGCCACGGAGTGGATACCAGTGCTGGTGAGGCCAGTCTGGAGCAATCAATCATTTTTGGTTTGTCCTGACTTTTAGTAGAACTTTGGAGAGCAGAGGCAGAGGGGGGAAAAGCACAGACTGATAGGTTTTTCCAGCTGAATGATAGAGCATCCACTTTCCAAGCAATTTTGTGATGAATTCTTGTGCAGAAGTTGTCCAACTGATAGTTCTGGGGTGAGGCAAAAATATCTATATCTGGACTCCCCCACTTGCGTGTCAACATGTTGAAAACTTCAGGTTCCAGTTTCCATTCGTATGGGTCCATAAGATTTCTACTTAGTTCATCTGCCAGAGTATTTAGCTTTCCTGGCAGGAATTGAGCTTGTAGTTGTATTTGATAGGTCAAGGCCATGTTCCACAATGCCATGGCTAGTCTGCAAAGGGGGTTGGAATGTGTACCCCCCTGCTTGTTTATGTACCACATAACTGTGGTTTTGTCTGTCTTTATCATTGGTTGTCCTGGATGAAGGCAGTCCTTGAAGGCTGTCAGTGCATTCTGTCCAGCCAGCATCTCTTTCTGATTGATGTGAAGGTGCATTGCATTCGAGCTCCATTTGCCCTGAATGCACTTTCCTGCCAGATGAGCCCCCAAGCATAGTCTGATGCGTCTGTAGTTAGGGTTTGGGTGGCAGGGGGTGGTGTGAATGGCAGTCCCTTGTTTTGGTGGCAGGCTTCTGCCCACCAAAGGAACTCTAGTTGCAGGCAAGATATGATAGGAATTATTGTTTTCAGGCTGTGACAATGTTGACTCCATAAACTTAAGTACCACTGAAGTTTCCTCATATGCAGTCTTGCATAAGGAATTAGAAGAATGCAGGAGGCCATGAACCCCAAGGCTTGCAGTATTTGTCTTGCTGATAGCAGGGTTTTTGTGGCCACCTGTTTGAAGTAAGTCACCAACTGAATTTGCTTTTCTGGTGTAAGGTAAGCCATCTGGGCAATTGTATTCAAGCTTGCACCCAGGAATGTTATTTTTTGAGAGGGCACTAGCTGTGATTTCTTTTTGTTTACGGTGTACCCTAGACAAGTTAGAACCCTTTTTACAAACACCAGATATTTTGGAAGAATGGCCTTGTTTTCTGCCTGAATTAGACAATCGTCCAGGTATGGATATATTTGAATATTTCTTTGCCTGCAAAATGCAAGTACTGGAGCCAGGCACTTTGTAAAGACCCTGGGTGCAGCAGATAAGCCAAAGGGCAGTGCAGAGAACTGATAATGCAAAAAGCCTGCTTTGAAGCTGAGGTATCTTCTGCAAGATTCCCTGAGTGGGATATGCAGGTATGCCTCTTTTAGATCTAGAGTTGCCAACCAGGCATCTTTGCCTAGCATAGGAAGTAATTGGTGAAGAGTCAGCATCTTGAATTTTGGAATGTCCAGGAAAGTGTTTAGAGTAGACAAGTCCAGAATTGGACGCCATGATTTGTCTTTTCTGGGCACCAGGAAAAGTCTGGAATAGAAACCTTGTCCCTTTTCCCCTTCTAGAACTAGATGAATAGCATCCATGTTTAGGAGGGAAAGTACTTGTTTCTGAGCCTCTGCCCAATGATTTGGGGACAGGTCTGGCCATCCGGTTGGAGTTGGCAACGTGTGGAAATGAAATCTGTATCCCTGGGACACTATATTTAAAACCCATTTGTTCTGGGTTATAAGTTGCCAGTTTTTTGCCTGAAGTGCCAGTTTTCCCCCCAAAGGGGCGGCTAAAAGGTAAGTGCTTGGTAATTCTAAATGAAAGTCATTGAGACTTTACCATAGGGAGGTATCTTGTTGCTTCCAGATTTGGAAGAGGAGGCACCCCCTTGCTTAGTTCTGAAAGTCCCTTGGGACTGAAACTTGGTGCTTTTGGCATGCCTGGGTCTGGCTTGAGTGGCTCTGGAAGGAACTGGTAAGGACCAGTTCTTAGTAGGCCAGTGCCTACTAAATCTTGGAGGTTGTACTTGTAAGAAATCTTTCACAGTCTGCATAGATTTAGCCTTATCTTCCATCTTTTTTAGAACTTCTTCAGCCTTATTGCCAAACAGACGGTCCTGCTACAAAGGAGCATCCAACAATTTTGTATTAACATGACCAGGCAGAGATTCCTCCTTAAGCCAGGCATGCCTTCTAAGCACAGACCCAGTAACAGCAGCCCTGCAAGAGGCCTCCAAAGAATCAAAAGCACATTGCAAAGTATGTTTTCCGACTCGTTCAGCTGAATGCAGTAAATCCTGTTAATCATTATTTTCCACACAGTCAGAAATCAACATCATTTTCTGTTTAAGCAGTCCCATAATATGCTGCGGATATTTTAGCATATGGAATTGACAGTTTAAAGCCCTGATTGCCAAGGTTGCAGAAGTATAAACCTTCTTACCCCATCTATCCAGCGCTCTGGAATCTCTAGCAGAAGGGGTAGGATTTTTAGCAGTAGATGCCTTAATGCCCTTGGGGCCTTGAGAAATGGTTTCAGGATCCGCAACAGGATTTTTGAAAAGGAATTTGTGGGAGTCAGGAACCCTGTAGTATCTGTCTGGCTTACAAGGAGCCAGAGGCAGAGAATCAGGAGCCATGCTAGATTCTGAAAACACAGTCAACAATGTCTAGTACAGGAGGTATAGCCAAAGGCCTATGCTGAGGAAGAAGAAGAAAATCCCTAAGCCTCTTTTTGGATTCGGAAAAATCCTGACTTTCCCAGTGGAAATGTTCCCTTAAGGTATGTAAAGATTCCCCAAAAGAAAAATCCTCAGGGGGAGAAGCAGAAGGAATGGAATCCTCTGCATCAGAGTCTTCATAAGTAGGTATAGACAAATCCTGTTCATTAGAAGAGTCAGAAGAAATAGAATCCTGTTCAGAAGATTCATAGTCAGGTTCAGCCCTAGGCCTCTTTGAAGGTGGGGGATGGCTACCCCTGATTAGAGTAATTAAATCTTCAGCCATTTTGATCATTTGTTTTTTAGGCATAGGGGCCTGCAAATGTGTCCTAGGTGCCAGGATTTTAGACAGAGATCGAGATTATGGCCTTAATATTGAAGATGGCATCGGTTTAACATACAAATCTGTAGGCCTGAATACACCCTCAGAAGCTGGTGCCTGCACAGCGGCTCCGGACCCATCCAAGGTAGAGACATCCACGGGTTCCACAACTGAAACATCTCGCGGCATGCCAGACTCAGAATGGGTCTCAGTAGAGGCCTGTGAATCAGAAGTAGCGGGTATCAGGGGCTGTGAAAGCACCTCACTGAGTACCGGCGAAATGGCGACTGGCTTAGGAGAAGCGTCGTCGGCAGTTTTGGACCTCAACGACCTGTCTCTGTCTTTTTCTTTGCTTTTTTTAGATATTCAGGTAGTCAGATTGCTAACTGACGTCATTTCTGGATAATTAAACTGTGATCCAAAATATTTAGAAGCAAAAATGTACCGATGACAGATAGTGCGTTGATTAAATAAAGCACAAAACCGACAGCAAGGTATGTCGTGGTCAGGGCCTAGGCAAGAAATACAGTACAAGTGAAAATGAGGTATTTGCTTCCCACAAGTAATACAATTATTAACTTTTACTGACATCGGTAAGGAGCAAGAAAACGTTTCCCCAACGCGGTACTTAGCTTTTTAGTTGAAGACTTCGGTTCTGAAACTCGAAAACGAAAATTTCAGAAGTCGGCCGACCGGCACTTGCGAACTGCTTCTGCTTCGGGCACCGCGCGGCAGGAAAGACAGATGTAATAGTGTTGGCTGCATGTTTTATACCCCTGATGACCTGACGTCATGGAAGAAGGGACAGCAACCGACGCAAGATCCAAGACTTTGTTAATCAGGCCGACTGAGGGCAACCTGCCAGCAGATTACCCAAATGTAATGACTGCAACAGTGAAACACGAAGAACATCTCATTACCTGTATCTATCAGGTCAATACCCTCACTCCAATCTTTCAAAACCACTCAGAAAGACTTCCTTTCTAAAATCTGGATCTGTTCTTGCTCAAAGCCAGGATAAGCTATATCCCTATATGTGAACAAGTACCTTTTCATTCCTCATGACTCCGTACTCTACCTTCTTCACTTACTTCCTTACTTCTATCAAATTATTTTCCCCGACTTTCTCCCTCAGCATACCATAAGCCTGTTTATCCCTCACTTCATATTGCAGTTCCTGTTTGAATTAGACTAACTTACCTTTAATGTCTCTAAAAACTGTCTACAATTTCTCTACATTTTAAATGACTGTCATGTCACTTGTACTGATTCTCAACCAATGTTTTTATATTTTGTCTAATTTGTTAGAATTATTTCAACTGCAGATGTTTTCTTTTATTTTTGAAGATTGTAAAATTATTTTTCTTAAAATGTTTTGTAGTAATTTGGAGCTTTTCTCTCCGGGCCTCCTCTGAAAATGGTCTTCAACCCAGTCGGACTTTCACGGTAATTAAATGTCAATAAATAGTTAGTTTTTTATAGTAACACAGAATGCGACTGAAATGAAAAATGTCAGTACAGGCCAGTAATTCTGTGTTTTGCAATGGTGTAGGAAACAAGAAATAGGCTTGGCTTGTTTGCAAGACATGAGGCAAGTAGAACACCATTATAAAAAGAAAGCCAAAGAAGTCTTATAAAGGAGAATGGTGTGGTCTGAACAGAAGCAGTGGTAATTATAAATAATGAGATATTGATAAAGAACATCATGATATGCCTGGAAGAATACTCCGTACAGATTTACAAACAAAAAAATGGAAGAATAAGAATTTGCACAATTTATGCACATACTAACATGATCAGTAAATAATGTTTTGAAGCATGAAACCATTTTCTTATAGGAACTACAATAATATGAACTGCTCATTTTAACGGTGAATGGAATGCATAAGAAAGGAAGACAGCAGTGCGAATGTTTGAAAGAGCTGTTATCTGAATCATGTTTGAATAATACAGAAAAAACAAGGTTTATGTAATAAAGAGATGAGCCATGAGCAATTACTATTTGTTATGTGCAGCATGAAATAATGATAAAGGTTATGACTACAGGATTTTCTGACTGCACAGCTGCAAGTGTACAGATGGTAAAGCTAAAGTAAACACAGCCTACAAGCATACTGAATTATCCAAGTTAAGTCTATATTCAACCTATAAGGCTAAGGCATGTCATACAGATTTCCTGAACCAGATAAAGTTATACGAATATGATTGCTATTGTGTCCTATATTGTTATAGTTTCACTAATTACACTTCTTGTAGTTCGGTGCTGTTAAGAAAAGAGCCATCTTTGAATTATATTATACATTTTTACTACATTTTGCAATGGCCTTTCTAATCAATGCCTTCTGTATAAATGGTTAGGTTTATTTTTCACTGAAAAGAAAACTTACTTTAGCCATTTATGGGTTTTTATTCTGAAGGCTCATGATCATTACAACCGCATGTGAAACGCAAAAGATAAAAGCTCATCACAATGCAACCTATGCATCAGACACACCCTTTTCTGAGGGTTACTTCCCTTGTAGGTAGAGGGTGGCTGCATCTTCCCCATATTCCCACGAAACATGTTAGTTATTTTCCTTCTATTTTGTTATTTCAACAGTGTTATGTTTGCTCAACTGCTCAATCAGTTTTTTTTAATTTCTGTCATGCAAATGACTGCTGGCCTTATGACCTCAAAATCTTCTTATGCCTGACCACTGGAAGAGCATCATCTACCTCACAATCTATGTCTGGTGCTCATTTTTTGCTGACAAGATCGGAATTATCAGATATGCCCTTCCACCAACTGATCCCATTGGTAGTGTAATCACTCCATCCTTTCCTCTGTTTATCTCCTGGTTGTTGTGCATAAATTGTGCAAATTCTTATTCTTCCATTGGCAGTGTAACTGCTCCATCCTTTCCTCTGTTTATCTCCTGGATAGTGTTTTACATTCTGAATTATGAGAGTTCATTGTTGTTATTTCAAGCAAGCGAAAAACAAACTTGCAGACTGGATCCTTGCCCTTCTAGGCTAGTCTTGATGTTCTTGGACCAGTGATTTTTCATATCCTGATGTTGTCTTTGAGAGATGGAATTTCACCATCAGCCTGGAATGAAGCCACTGTTATCACTATCTTCCAAAAAATACCCTTGGGTCCCAACACCTCTACTGCCCAATCTCTAATCCTCTCTTTCTGGGGAAAATTATTGAGAAAGTCAGGTATAAGCAGCCTGAAACTTGTACTGCTGTCATGAATCTCTTTCAAATGGGTTTTCACACTTGTCACAGTACTAAAACAACTCTTGTATGAGTTGATAATGATTGTTTTGTGGGAAACAAGTGGCACTACACAGTGTTTGGTCCTCTTAGATCTCCCAGCAGCATCTGATTCAGTGGATCATAGTATTCTGCTAGAGAATATGTGAACATATTGTGATGTTTCTGCCATAGTCAGAGTGGTTTACTTTTTACCTCTCTGGCCATTCCCATTAAGGTCTGCTCAGGGATCAATTCAACTTCCACATACTTATGGAATGCAGAGTATCATGGGGGTTCTACCTTAGGCCTTTAACTATTCATGCTTTAAATGCTTCCATGCTTCCTCTAGAAGATCTAGTAAAGAAGTAGGGTTGACCAAACCTTACCTATCAGGATAATGTACAGATCTCCCTCTCTTTTCCCAAATATATGATGATGGTGCATTCCCTGGTCAATGACTTGGAAACCATACATTCGTAGCTAATCCAAAATTGGTTAAAACTCAACACTTCAAAAACTGAGACCTTGGAAGTTCATGCAACCTTAAGAGATTCCTCTGTCCCTCCCTTACACATCTTTATCATGTACTGTGGCAACAAGCCTGAATCTGTTAATAAGGTATGTAACCTAGGAGACATTGTAGAGTCCAGGCTAATACAATGAGACCAGGTGTCGGCTGCAGACAAGTCCTCATGTTTTCATTTGGGGAACATTTCAAGGATTAATTGCCTGCTAGCACAAGCTGATCTCAAAGGTGTTTTTCATGCATTGGTTTTTCAAGGTTGGAGTACTGCAGTACCCTGTACCTGGGACTTCCTAACACTGTTACAGTGATGGTGCAGAATTTTGGTACATCATGTTACCCATACAGTGCGCCTGTTCTATGCAGTCTACATTCTTTTTGTGTGTGTGAGACAATCTATAATACCTTAATTTTACTACATTTGTCCACACAACCTGGATCACTCTTTCCAGAAGAAACTTTTGATGCCTTACTGTCCTATCTCTGTTCTGTGCTCTGCCTCCCACTGGCTTCTGTCAGTTCTACGGGTGTATCATGAACCTTCTGGATTTTGGTCCTTCTCTTACCAGGGCCCACACCTGTGGAACTTGCTATAGTGATGGCTTTTGGAGTGCCTGACTTTGGGACATTTAAAACGCACATGTTTTACTTGGAATTTTGACTGGTTATGTTGAACTTATCTGCTTAACTAGCATTGCAAACATTTATATTTTAGAAAATCAATTTTGCTATTTATTAGTGTTTTAAATGATGTTAAGAGCACTTTGTACAAAAACACCTAAATAAAGTTGAAGATGTATGTTTACAATTAGGTTCCGTGTATTACACAAACCCATCTCTGATCAATATAAGCTTCTCCAGCAGCTAACTAGATCCTACCATACGTTTCCTTCCACTGATCTACATTATAAAAAAAAACACCACCACAAAAAGATTTTTAGGAAAAATATACTTGCTAAATATCTTCAAAGATACCTGTTCATTAAATTTAAAACTCATAATCAGAAGCAGCTGTCAATCCTTTTAACCAAAGCAATACTTCTACAAGCATTACTAATTTAAACATAGATTTGAATAGCTTATATGACTGATGTCTGTTACTTTATTGGTCTCAAAAAGACTACTACTACCAGCATTACTAAAACAGACAAGTGATATGAAATGTTCAAGATCATGAAATTAAATGTCTCAAACTACCCCCCTCACACACACACATACAAAACTAAGGAGGAGGGCTGTCTAATTACATATACCAACTATAAGATTACTCTAAAGTGAGGAAAGAAACTTACTGCTGGCAGAAGCAATCAAATGAGGTCTGATTAATTCTACCAGTGGAAAAAAAAACAAACATTATGAATGTTAAATTACATGGATGTATTCCATGTGTTTAAAATATCATAAAGCAAAAGTACCTTAAAAAGTTTTCCTTTTTTTTTTTTTTTGCAGGAGTGCAACCCAGCCCCCCCCCCCCCCAAGAGTCTTTTCTACACCTCACTTATTTAAACACATTAACTTTGCTCTTGCACAACTATAGAGAAAACAAAGATGACCACACAGAGTAAATCATGTGGGTGTACACTGCATGTCTGACTTCATACTTCTAACAAATTTGAGAAGGACCTGAACTATTTCACTTCCTGGTTGTCAACCAAAATTAAATGAGTGAGAAACAATGGCTTTGGATAAGTAAAATTTCCATTAGAAAAATAAATGGGTATGCTGAATGTGACACACAGGCCTTATCTGACTTCAGAATTTATGGTACTATATTTATGAATGTAAATGAAGCTATTAAGCAACAACACAGTAATGTTACTTATTTACTTGTCAAATGGCCCATTTCAGCCACGACCTGGGCCTAAATAGCTAACAATGTATAAAGGATTTGAGATGAAATATGATGAGATTGCACATTATGTTAGTGTACAGACGGTGAAGGAGTAATCTACGATATATTAAATGGCAAGTGTGCAGCATAACACAGGATTGTACTAAGACACCATTATCAATTTTCAAATGCCATAAGGAACATTATTTAGTTTCTATTAGAGGTGGCTATCTGACTTTTCTTCAGGCTGAAAATGTAATATATGTATAGAATATATCGATAATGAGGTAGCATTACGGGAGAAAACTGTACATATTTCTCTATAAAAATGTATTTTTCTGACAGGTTAAATCTAGTACCTCCTTTTTCTAACACATTAAATATACCTCCAAATTACAGATTGATATGAAATAAGAGACACTTCAAGAAGATGAAAGTGTACACAACATGAATTTAAATTTAAATTACCATCTAAGTGCACTCTGTGGTGGCACATTTTCCTGATAATTTGTTGCAAATTTTCAAACAGTTTCAAAGATATGTATAAATACTGTCTGGTAACGTACCACTAGTAAGCGGCTCAGAATATTGTTTCATTCATTTCACAACAAATATATACACACAAAATCATCTAGTTGGCAAAAAGAATAAGCAACCAAAAACATCATTAGCCTACTGTTATGATGTCAGCACTACAATAACATGTACTTCTCAAAACTGGCATTATATAACATTATGCGCTGCAACAAAACTCAGTTTGGGTTTTATTATTCTACAAGGTCCAAAGCCAAAGGAGTTAGCATTTCAGAAAAAAAAAAAGAAGTTTTCATTCTTTTTAAATGTGTCAAGTATAGGCTGATGTAAACACAGAATTATGTTAAACATTTGTCTTTGTGCAATTTTATCATAAAATATATCACTATAAGGCAGAGAATCCAGTTGTTTTATCCTGAAAAAAAATGTTCTTGTGATTGCAAGTCCAAAAACTCCAGTGCATTTATAACAGTGCTCATACTGTTTTTGCAAAAGTTCAGTTTAATGTGTTTTTTTTCAGTCAACACAATTTCAGTATTCCTCAGCCTGGTAACACAGGGCTTTCCTCAAAGCCGGCCAGTATGAGAAATACTACCTGCAGACAGTATTTTCCCTTCAATGAACTTCATCTTTCATGCAAGAGTAATTTCATTAGGTTCTCCTTTGCAGAACTATCCTTTTTCCAGGTTTCAGGGGCATCTTTCAGATGGTCTCCATCCTACACACGTAATTACCATATGACTACACTTCACAACACTCTCCAGATCCACAGCTCAGGAATCTGACTCCCTCAATAGGTATTGGTCATGACACATTTCCAGAAGCACCTGCTTTTTATTAGACATCATATAGTGTCACCTTTCTGTGGTTTATCAGCCTCAGATTTACAAACTCTGTACAGTCTCTGCCTCCTTCAGACTCAAACTCTGTATTCTCCTTCTAAGACTCACCTTCTGGCAAAGGCAACCGCAAATGGTATATAAAAACAAATGTGCTTCCCAGGTTCACCAGTCACTATGTCATAGTAAGTCCAAATTAACCACAGACTGACCATTAGAACGTAGACTGCAAAATCCTCAAACTTTTTCTGTAAATAAAGCTGTAGCTATATCAGTTTTGTTCAGACTTACAAATGAAAATTTCATAAGAAAAATACATGTTTACTATAATACTAGGTCCAAAATACTCAGCATTTCAGAATAAAAGTTGAGATTTCACTCAGCAGATTTTACAGGTAGTAGTTCCAGTATAACTACCTATATATTTTATGAGTATATATATTAAATCATTTTGAATAAATTGTCCTTTTGAGACCAAGACTAAAAATTGCCAAAACAGACAGGACTGGGACGGGAAGTCTTCCTGAAAGTGGTCAGATTGAAAGGACTTAAAAAGAGACAATGATCAGCAATTTTGCAAAAAACAGTTGAACAACACACCATAATTTGGGGGCCCTGAAATCTCCTCATGGACCTAACTCCACAGTTATGTGGCTACATAAGAGATTGCTCAGTCACCTAATTCTGACCTGTGGTCACCCACTTCTGAACTGTGCCTTTCATAGTCATCCTCTCCACTTACATGCATTGTAAAGCCATCCACTCCAGTCCTGTGCTCTGCTTTCTCAAACAGTTGCATGACCTCAAAAGACCCAGAACAATTAACTGAAGATGCAAGCTTCAATCTACATCTATAAGGCAACCGCATTTACTGTGAAGCAACACGTATGTTAACAAAGTGCACAATCCATATCTTTTAGGACTGGAAGCCTGTCACCAGCTAGCAGAGAACAAGGACAAAGACAATACTAGGACAGTAACAATTCACAAAAACCATACAAACAAATAACAGCCACAAAGTGCTAGCATCTATAGTGTGAAGATCCCCCACACAGAAATCCAAAGGACAAAACATATCGCTCAATTAGCTCTCTATCCACAGTAAAGAATTAGCCATCATACATTTATTTATTTATTTATTTACTGACATTTGATTACTGGGAATGTCCGACTGGGTAGAAGCTCATTTTCAGCACAGGCCCAGAGAGAAAAGCTGCAAATTATTATAACACATTTTAAGAACAATAATTTTACAATCTTCAAAAAACATCTGCAGTTTAAATAATTATAAAAACTTAGAAATAATATAAAAACATTGGTTTAAGAATTGAATCAAGTTATATGACAATTATTTAGAGGAATTTTAGACATTTTGTAGAGAAATTAAAGGTAAAAACAGGAAAAGTAAGGAAGTACAAGGGGGTGCTGAAAAGTTCTAATCCCATCTAACTTTCTAAATTCTGAGCGGTATTTTGCCTCTGTTGCTGAAACGAGGGTAGTTTTGTCTTGTAATGTACCAATTTGCAGAATCATAATGCTATGTTTTGACACTGTTTCAGATCATTGATTGAATTATGTTAATGAAAAGTGTGGAATTTTCAAGTGTGGAACTCTGAGCTGCCATGAAATTCCTATTCCTGCAGAAGAAAACTCCCAAGGAAATACATTAATGTATAATGCAAATATTGAGTGACAAGTGCCCTTCTTACTCAACTGTGAAGAAGTGGTGTGCAAACTATCAGCATGGAGATTTCAAGACCAAAGATACAGCGGGGTCTGGGAGGCCTCAAATGATGTTGCCTCCTGAAATTGTTGACCATGTCCATGACCGATTTTGGCAGACTGGAGAATATCAGCTAAAACAATTGCTGACACACTACAGATATCTAAGAAATGTGTTGGGTTTATAGTGCATGAGCAGCTGGGTATGCAGAAGTGGCTAGCTAAGTGGGTGCCCAAATGTTTGAATGCCAACGAGAAAAAAAGAAATGGAGTGGACACTTCCAAGTTGATTTTGCGGCATTTTCATCAAGTTGGTGCCAACTTTTTGGAACGAGTAGTTACTGTTGATGAAACATGCTTACACCACTATGATCCTGAAACAAAACAACAGTCCACGCAATGGCAGCACTCAGGTTCACCAAGGCCAAAGATGTTCAAGACCCAAAAGTCAGCAGAAAAGGTCATGGCCACAGTATTTTGGGATTAGGAAGGTGTTGGAATGACTGAGCGTCTTCCAAGGGGCCAAACAGTTAATACTGAATACTTCTGCAACTTGCTGTTCTGGTTAAAGGAGGCACTGAAAGAAAAAAAGGAGATGGAAGCTGTAGAAAAGAGTTCTGCTTTTGCAAGACAATGCACCTGTTCACAAGGCTGGTAAAACAATAGATGTTTGACGAAACTGGGGTTTGAGTGCATAGACCATCCACCCAATTCACCAGATCTTGCTCCATCTGACTATTTCCTGTTTTGAAACCTGAAAAAGTGTTTGAAAATGCGGCAATTTTTGAGTGACACTGAGATGATTGCAGCAGCAGAGCACTACTTCAGTGAGATGATTGCAGCAGCAGAGCACTACTTCAGTGAGATGACTGAGGCAGCAGAGCACTACTTCAGTGAGATGACTGCAGCAGCAGAGCACCACTTCAGTGAGATGACTGCAGCAGCAGAGCACCACTTCAGTGAGATGACTGCAGCAGCAGAGCACCACTTCAGTGAGATGACTGCAGCAGCAGAGCACCACTTCAGTGAGATGACTGCAGCAGCAGAGCACCACTTCAGTGAGATGACTGCAGCAGCAGAGCACCACTTCAGTGAGATGACTGCAGCAGCAGAGCACCACTTCAGTGAGATGACTGCAGCAGCAGAGCACCACTTCAGTGAGATGACTGCAGCAGCAGAGCACCACTTCAGTGAGATGACTGCAGCAGCAGAGCACCACTTCAGTGAGATGACTGCAGCAGCAGAGCACCACTTCAGTGAGATGACTGCAGCAGCAGAGCACCACTTCAGTGAGATGACTGCAGCAGCAGAGCACCACTTCAGTGAGATGACTGCAGCAGCAGAGCACTACTTCAGTGAGATGACTGTAGCAGCAGAGCACTACTTCAGTAAGATGATTGCAGCAGAGCACTACTTCAGTGAGATGACTGCAGCAGCAGAGCACTACTTCAGTGAGATGACTGCAGCAGCAGAGCACTTCAGTGAGATGACTGCAGCAGCAGAGCACTACTTCAGTGAGATGATTGCATCAGCAGAGCACTACTTCAATGAGATGATTGCAGCAGCAGAGCACTATGTCAGTGAGATGACTGCAGCAGCAGAGCACTATGTCAGTGAGATGATTGCAGCAGCAGAGCACTACTTCAGTGAGATGACTGTAGCAGCAAAGCACTACTTTAGTGAGATGATTGCAGCAGCAGAGCACTACTTCAGTGACCAGACTTCAGACTTTTTTGGCAGGGTTAAAGAAACTTCACACATGATGTGCCAAGTGTGTTGAAGTTCGGGGAGCATTTGATGAATAACTTGTAAGTTTCATAGCTCCACATCATTCCCTTGCTGGTCGGGCTTAGAACTTTTCAGGACCCCCTTGTGTAAGGGATGAAAAGGTACTCAATCACATTTAGGGATATAGTTTACTCCAGTTTTGGGCAAGAACAGAGCCATATTTTAGCTAGGAAGTAGTTTTGAAAGATGGGAGGAAGGGTATTAACCTGACGGATATGGGTAAGGAGCTCCAGGCCTTAACAACCTTGTACGAGTACAGACGGTAAAGTAGCTTTGATAAGTTTGTAGACAGACAGGAGTTTTGGTCTTTGAATTGCAATGACCAACTGAGAACATAGTTATGCAGAATGTTTTTCAGTATTTGACAGGCAGGTAGATGCTGAATAATTTTGATAAGAAGCTGTGTATATACTAGTTGATAAGGCACTTCTAAACAATTTAGTTTTTTAGTGCTACATAGTGGTGAGTTCTAGAAGGGGTATTTGCTGGAAATTTAGAAACTTTGTTATAGCACTGTTGAAGTTTTAATTTTTGTGAAGCCTGGAGGTTAGTGATGAAGGGAACACCATAACGAAGTGTGGGGAGAAGATTAGTAGTGGCAAGTGTAGTTTTAATTGCTTCTGTGAGAAAGTGTTTGGCTGTGTAAAGCATCCCTAGTTCTTGATTTTTGCTTATGTAATTTTGTATATGCAGGTCGAATGTAAGATTATCATCCACTATAACCCCTAATAATTTGCTATAAGTGCTGACTTCAGTCACTGTATCATCAATAAAGAAGACATTATATTTTGTTTTTTCATGACAGAGGAATTTGGGGAAAAAGCAGTGATTTGGTACTTTTTGGGTTAAGCAAAAGCTGAGCATTACAAAGCCATGTTTCAGTGGCTGTTAAAGTTTCCCGAGTAATTTTTTTGAGGGATACCATATTGTTATATGTATCATCTGCATATTGTTAGATGTATCATCAGCAAATTGTTTCAGGGTGGCCTGCTGTGTAGCTGTATAGAGGGTACTGGTGAAAAAGTTAAAAAGGAGGGGAACCAGGGATAGAGCCTTGTAGTACAGCAATGGTGACTGGTAGTTACGGACAGAGCGTGGAGTGTCATTTTACTGACTGATACCTATTGGACAGGTAGCTTTTGAACCACAGAAGGGTGGGCTGAGAGAAACCTAGTGAGGACATCTGAAGTAGAAGTTTGTTGTGACAAACTGTGTCAAAGGCTTTAGACAAGTCTAGAAATAAGAAAGACTAGTTTGCCGTTATCTCTAGCTTACTGACAGTATCTATACAGGTTAGAAGAGCAGTGCCAGTACTACGGGAAGGATAGAAGCCATGTTGTGTAAGGGTTGAGGAGTTTTTCCTACAAGAGATAGTCTAGCAATTGTTTTTGAATACATTTTTCAAGTATTTTTGCAAGAGGAGATGAGACTGTTATAGGTCTAAAGTTATAAACGTCTCTTGAATTTCCTCCTTTGTGCATGTGACTTTTTCCAGAGAGAGGGAAAGTACAGTTTTGTACCTACCATAAATGTAGATGTTCGAGTGTTCACACTGCTGCAGTCATCACACTTGGGTTATCCTGCCGTCAGGCGGTCCCGCAGTCGGCCAGAGTTCCAAAGCCTTGGTCCGGCGTCGGTTGCTGTCGCTTCTTCACTGACGTCAGTGCTCCAGGGGTATATAAGATGCATCCGATGCCATTTTCTTCAGTTTTTCTTGCCCCAGATGTCAGGTGCCCCCAAGTGGGTAGGCAATACATATTGCTAATCAAAAATATACATATAAAATAAAATCAATACCTTCAGTTACCAGCAAATACACCCCAAAGGTTGTATAGGATAGAAGGGTATAGATAAGTCCAGATAGTTCAGAGGGGATGGAGGGAGGGTAACTTGGACTGCAGCAGTGTGAACACTCGAACATCTACATTTATGGTAGGTACAAAACTGTACTATGTTCATCATGTTACACTGCTGCAGTCATCACACTTTGGTTGAATCCCAAAGCTAAGTTTGGGTGGCTGGTCTATAAAGAGTTAGGATTGGCTAAGAGGCCCTGCAGAACTGCAGTGGCAAATCCTGCTCTGGATTTAGAGTAAAGAGGCAGGTGGTAATGCTCGGTGAAGGTGTGCACTGAACTCTAAGTTGCAGCCTCCAAAATTTCCTTGGTAGGTACTCCTCTGAGAAAGGCTGCTGAAGTGGCCGTTCCCCTGGTGGAATGAGGCCTAATGTTATTAGGGACTGATTTTCCATGCTGTGTGTAGCAGTACCGAATACAGTGCCCTATCCATTTGGATATAGTCTGCTTTGAGATAGCCTTGCCCTGTGATCCTGCAGCATATGCTACAAACAGTTGATCAGTTTTCCTGAAAGCTTTTGTTTTGTCCAAGTAGAAGCGTAGCTGCCTGTGTATGTCCAAAGAAAGCAGAAGTTTCTCCCCTTTATTTTGGGGGCTTGGATAAAAAGTAGGCAAATGGATGGTTTGGTTAAGAGCCACACTGGATACCACCTTTGGCATGAAGGTAGGGTTTGTCCTTAAAGATACCCTATCCTGATGAAAATTTATAAAAGGTTCCACTGCCATTAATGCCTGTAGCTCTGAGACTCTTCGTGCTGAAGTTACTGCCAGGAGCAGAGCTGTTTTCCATGATAAAAATTTTAGATCGGTTGTATTGGCTGGCTCAAAAAGTGGTAGGGTCAGTTTTTCCAAAATGAAATTGAGGTCCCAAGTTGATGCTCTCCAGGGCGGTCTTATGTTTTTAGCCCCTCTGAGGTACTGCTTTAGCAAGGGATGAGAGAATAAAGGAGGATCCATGTTGTAATGTGCAGAAATGGCAGAGGCGTGAATCTTAATTGATGAAAAGGATAGGCCTCTGTCCAGCATCTCAGTTAAGTATTGTAAAATCTGAGGAATGTTTGGAACAGGAGGGTCAAGGCTGTGAGCCAGGTTTCAGGCGCAGAATCTCTTCCATTTTTCTGAGTAAGCTTTCCTGGTGCTAGGCCTCCTGGCCTCCAAAATGACATCCATAACAGCTTTAGAGAGAGGTGTTGCCTTTTTGACTAAAGTATCTGCCATGCAGCCAGGTTTAGGGTTTTGAGCCGACCATGCAAGATCTGATTGTTTTGTTGAGTCAGAAGGTATGGAATTTGGGGCAAAATCCATGATGGGCCCTGAGCCAAGTTCCTTAAGATAGGGTACCAGTGCTGGCGTGGCCAGTCTGGAGCAATCAGCATCATCTGTGGTTCTTCTTGTCTGGCTTTTAGGAGTACCTTTGAAAGGGGAGGCAGTGGTGGGAAGGCATAGACTTTTAGGTTTTTCCAGCTGAACAGAAGAGCATCTACTTTCCATGCTTGTTTGTGATAAGTCCCTGTGCAGAATTTTTGTAGTTGGCAATTCAGAGGGGAGGCAAAAAGATCTATGTCTGGGCATCCCCATTTTTGTGTTATCATGCTGAAGATTTGTGGGTTCAATTTCCATTCGTGAGGGTCCATGACATTTCTGCTTAGGTAATCTGCCAGAGTATTTTTCTTTCCTGGCAGGAATTGTGCTTGCAGGTGAACTTGGTACGTTAGAGCTGTGTTCCACAAGGTCATGGCTTGTCTGCATAGGGGATAAGACTGAGTGCCCCCTTGTTTGTTTATGTACCACATTACTGTGGTGTTGTCTGTCTTTAGTAATAGTTGTCCTGGGTGTAGAAGGTCCTTGAAAGCTGTTAGGGCATTTTGAACAGCCAACATCTCTTTTTGATTGATGTGAAGATGCATCTGGTCTGTGGTCCACTTGACCTGAATGAATGTTCCTGCCATATGTGCTCCCCAGGCGTAATCCGAAGCATTTGTTGTTAGAGTTTGCCTGGCTGTGGGTTGGGTAAAAGGCTGACCCTTGTTTAGGTGACATGCCTGTGCCCACCATCGAAACTCCTGTTGTAGGCAGGGAATTATTGGAATTACTGCTTCTAAACTGTGAGAATGTTGAGTCCAAACACTTTTTAGGTACCATTGTAATTTCCTCATATGCAGTCTGGCATATGGTATTAGTAGTATGCAGGATGCCATGAATCCTAGGGCCTGCAGAATTTTTCTTGCAGGGAGATGGGACGTTTTTGCCAGTAGTTGAAAATATTGAGTTAGTTGCACTTGTTTGTCTGGAGTGAGGTAAGCCATCTTGGCCGTTGTATTTAAGCTGGCACCCAGGAATGTAATCTGTAGTGAGGGCACTAGTTCTGACTTCTTTTCGTTTACTGTGTACCCTAGAGAAATTAGCAACCTTTTCACAAACGCCAGATGCTGTAGAAGAATGTCCCTTGTCTCTGCTTGAATGAGGCAGTCGTCCAGGTATGGATATATTTGAATTCCTTTTTGTCTGCAAAATGCAATTACTGGTGCCAGGTACTTTGTGAAGACCCTGGGCGCAGTAGATAAGCCAAAGGTCAATGCAGAGAATTGGTAGTGCATTGTACCAGCTTTGAATCGGAGATATCTTCTGCAATTTTGTCTGATAGGGACATGCAGGTATGCCTCTTTGAGGTCCAGAGTAACAAGCCAAGCCTTCTTGCCCAGCATGGGTAGAAGCTGCTATAATGTCGGAATATAAAGTTAAGTATTCAGAATTGAAAAGTCCAGTATAGGCCTCCAGGCTTTGTCCTTTCTGGGGACCAGAAAGAGTCTTGAGTAAAATCCTTGTCCTTGTTCCTGTTGTGGCACTTTTTGCATAGCTCTCATGTCCATGAGGGCTGAAATTTGTTTTTGTGCCTCTGCCCATTGATTTTGTGGCAGGTCTGGCATTCCTGTTAGCTTTGGTAAAGTATGGAAGTGGAATCGGTAACCTTGAGACACAATATTCAGGACCCATTTGTCTTGAGTGATTGATTGCCAATTTTGAGAAAAAAGTGCTAGTTTTCCCTTAAGGGGGCTTCCAGAAGGGACGTGCTTGGCGTACGCAAGGGAAAGTCATTGTGACGGTTTCCAGTAAGGTTGAGACTTGTCCTCACCTCCTTTTGGGGTTGAGGTGCCCCACTGTCGTTGTCTGTTTGAGCCTTGGGGTTGAGATCTGCCTCTCGGGCATCTGTATCTGCCTCTCTGTGGCCTGTCTGACAGTGGAAAGGACCAATTTTTTGTTGGCCAATTTCTGCTAAACCGAGGTGGCTGTATCTGTAAGAAATCCTTGACTGTTTGCAGTGATTTAGCTTTATCTGCCATTTTCTTTAACACCTCTTCTGCCTTAACACCAAACAAGGCATCATGTTGTAAAGGAGCATCCAATAACTTTGCCTTAACATGGTCAGGTAAACTCTGTTCTTTTAACCAAGCATGTCTTCGAATAGCAGAACCTGTAACTGTGGCTCTACAAGAGGCCTCTAAAGAATCAAAACCACACTGCAGAGTACGTTTTCCCACCTGTTCAACTGCATGCAATAAATCCTGCATTTCTTTACAATCAGGAGCTTCTGAGCTAGCAAGCATTTTCTGTTTTAACTGAGCCATTAAATATTGTTGGTACTTAAGCATGTGAAACTGGCAATTTAAAGCTCTTGCAGCTAAAGTTGCAGACGTATATACTTTCTTCCCCCATGTATCCAAAGCTCTGGAATCTCTGCCAGAGGGTACTGGATTTTTTGCAATGGAAGCCTTAACCCCTTTTGGACCCTGGGAAATAGTTTCTGGATCAGCAGAAGGGTTTTTGTATAGAAACTTGTGAGAGTCAGGGACTCCATAATACCTATCTGGCTTTGCTGGAGCAGGGGGCAAAGAGTCAGGAGATCAGCTGGATTCAGAGAACACATCATCCACACTGTCTAGTACAGGCAGAATAGCCAGGGGCCTGTGCTGAGGGAATAAGAGGAAATCCCTGAGCCTTTTCTTGGATTCTGAGTATTCCTGACTTTCCCAATGGAAAAGTTCCCTCATGGTATGTAAAGTTTCCCCAAAAGACTAATCCTCAGGAGGAGAGGCTAAAGGGATAGATTCCTCAGCATCAGAGTCCTCATAGGGGGGTAAAGAGTATCCCTGGTCTGAAGAGGAATCAGAGGAAATGGAAACCTGATCAGAGGAGTCATAGTCTGTATCCTGCCTAGGCCTTTTCTCAGGAGGGGGGTGGGAACCCCTGATTAGAGTAATGAGGCCTTCGGCCATTTTAAGCATCTGTTTCTTAGGCATGGAGGACTGTCCAGGAGAATGCTGTACTTGTTTCTTTGTCTTTAATGGTACCTTTGTCTTGGCTGTTGATTTAATGGTAAGCTGTGAAGGTCTGAAAACACCCTCAGAAGCCGGTGCCTGCTCAGTGGCTCCGGACCCATCTGAGGGATTAGTTTCCGTAGGCCCAATACCTTGAGTTTCCAGAGGCCTAGTTGTCTCCACGTGGGAGTCGGAGGCGGCCTGTGGCTCTGAAGTAGCGGGTGTCAGGGGCTGCGAAAGAACCTCACTGAGAACCGGTGACTGGCCTAGAAGAGGTTTTGTCGTCTGTTTTGGACCTCAGATGCCTGTCTTTATCCTTGTCTTTGCATTTTTTCAGAATTGCGGTCGTTGGTTGATCCGACGGCATAGTATAATTGAACCTTTGGCCAAAGTAGTGCAAAGAAAATCAAAACGTCTTTTTATAGTGCGTTTGTTAAATCTAGCACAAAACCGACTACTAGTGACGTCGTGATCAGGGCCTAGGCATGGAATACAGTAAGAGTGGAAGTCCTTATGAAGTATTTGCTTCCCACAAGAAATACAATTATTAACTTTTTCTGACATCGGTCTGAGGCAAGAAAAAAGTTTCCCCAATGGGGTACTTAGCTTTATTGAAGACTTTGGATCTGAAATTCAATTTCGAAAATCTCAGGAGTCGGCCGACCGGTACTTGCGAACTGCTTCGGGCACCACGCGGCAAGAAAGACTGAAGAAAATGGCATCGGATGCATGTTATATACCCGTGGTGTACTGACGTCAGGGAAGAAGCGACAGCAACCGACGCTGGACCAAGACTTTGGAACTCTGGCCAACTGCGGGACCACTTGACGGCAGGATAACCCAAGTGTGATGACTGCAGCAGTGTAACACGATGAACATGGTGCGATTCCTAGACTGACCTATTTATAATGATTGAGACAGGATAGGGAATGCTGTTGGCTGCTATTTTTAAGTACTCGCTAGGAAGGTCATCATCTGAAGAAGAGCACAGTTTAAGTTTAAGAGTAGTTTTATATTGGAGATGGGCACAGGTTTGAAGGTAAAAGTGGATGCGGTGATATGTGGCTGTTGGGCAAGGTTGGGATTACATGTTGAGGAATCCTTGGTTAGATATGCTATACTATCTGTAAAATAAGAGTCTAACTATAATGCAGTTTCGAGTGATGAATTATCAGGAGAGGGGTTTGGGGTGAATTTTTGGCTGGCATGCAAGTTTTCTTTAATGCATGTCTAAAGTGTTTTAAGGTTATGTTTAGTATTATTCTGAAAGTTATTACAGTGTATATTTTTTTGTCTTCATTTATTTGCTTTCAAGTACGATTGTGAAGCATTCTGAAGTTTTCAAGATACTGAGCTGTTTGACTTTTTTTTTTTTGTAGATTGGGAGATGATCACTGAGAGAGTCTGACACTGCACCTGTGGTGGAGAATTTGGTAGGGTCTGATACTAGGATCCAGTCTTTTACGGAATTTGATGTTTTGCTATAATGTGTGGGGCTATTAATTAGTTGTGTCAAACCATAAAAGTTCCTGCTGCATGTAGGGGAGTTGAGAGTTTATGTCCAACCAACTGACATTCACATCACCAAGTAGTATTTTGTTTCTTAGGGAAACGATACGGATATCCAATGCAGGATATCTTTCTGTATAGCTATATTGTCACTAGGAAGGATGTAAAAGGCAATACATAAAACAGTCTGCCAGTGACTTAAGTATCTTACATACTGAGCAAACAATGTGGCAGAAGAAAGAAGTGTGCAATGTATGTAGGTCTCGGATCCTTCAAGAAAAACTCCACTTTAAAGGGACTGATGCATACAATCATGCTGAGTCCTGCCCGATTTTGAAAGACTGGCATAGGTTTTCTTGCCTTTTTTTTTTTAACCAAAACATGTAGTGGTCCAACAGCTGGGTAAAGAGGGCATACATAGTGACAGCAAAGTGATAAGCACTGCACATAATTCCCAAGCCATATACTGTAAGAACCAGTGAGCGAACAGTTAACAGTAGCACAATGTCTCGTTACTTAAGGTTTTTGTCAAGTAGCCCTAGGGACTAGGGGTTCAGTCTTGACCACTGTTTACTGACTGTGGAATTCTGAAGATTCTCTCTGTAATTATATAGATATTTTCTAGGTATTTCTAGGTATTCCAGCCTTCTTCCACCTCCAAAAACATGCCAGATTGTCCCATTATACTACTTATTATTGCCCTTGTGGTTCAAGCTTTGTCTTGAAAAAGGTCCAGGAAGGACCAGCTAACACACCCCAGTTACAAACAAACGTTCAACCTCTGTAGGAGCAGCAGCTAAACAAACAGCCCCCTTGTGCATTACACTGAAATGTCAGCCACGAGAAAGCAAAGAAATGAGCTTGTGCCCTCTATGGTAAAAATAAGCCTCTGAATTCCTTTAAGGCCACAGAATAACCTATAAATTTAAAAGGCCACAACCGTGCGACCACAATAAATAAAACAATGACCCATGCAGAATATTAGAACTAATCTTGACTAGAAAAGAGGCAGACCCCTTATGCATCACAATGAAATGTCTAGCCACTACAAAGCAAAGAAAGCACCTCATATATTTTAAAACAGCAAGCTTCTTATTTTCATTTTAAATGGGGATTACATGCGTAGTCAAATGGACAATGCCAACCTGAAGAATTATTTCCCCAATGAGTTAACCAATATCTGTATTACAGAATGCTCTGCAGAAGAAATTGTCTACAACCTGTTGAAAAGCCATACTTGTCCATAAACAAAATATTCCACTACTTAAAGAAATAAAAAAGGAAATATTCCACAACATAAAGAAATATAAAAGATACAGACAGTGTTACAAATGACAGACTGAGGGAAGGGGAGAAGTAGTTTCAATGTGTTGGCCATCAGCAGTAGTTTGGTAACAAGTCTTGTGAGGACAGCATGACGTCGGTTGAAGATTAAAGACACCGGAATCATAGGTTAGGTGGTTTAGTAGAGAAACTGTGACTAGCAGGAACAGAACAGCGAAGAATAAGTGCACAGCTGGACGAAGGTGGAGTGGCACACACTAGACGGGTAGACAAGTCCAGATAGGGTTTACTTGCAGTACCCATTCAGGAAGAAAAGTTCCAAAACTACACGTACAGTATAAAACAGTGATCTACAAAATGTAAAACAATAAACATGCAACATTAATACATACCACAGAATGGCAACTGAAAAGTCTAAATTAAGCAAAAAAGATCAAAACACCAATACAGATCTGAATTAAAAGATGCTTTTCAATGTTTAATCACCTTTCATCACCATTAATTAATAAGACTGCAACAAAATGACTAAGTATATAGGTACAATGTAAAGAAAGTAACTGGACACAAGGAAGGAAGCACGTTCGGAACAAATGAGTAAAGTTGGGAAGTTAAAGGAATTAGGGAAAGGGGTCATAGGAGACGGGTCACAAGGAAAGAAAGCCATTCGGAACAAATAAGTAAGGTTGGGAAGTTAAAGGAATTAGGAAAAGGGGTCATAGGAGACGCGGAGTACAGATGGGTTCCAGTTAAAACACATCTGATTTGCTGTCAAGACCTCATGGGAAGACACTGTCTGTGTAGTAAGAGACATGGTTTAAAATAAGGAGGTCACTCCAGCTGCAATGCCTTCCACACATTTAGACCAGCAACTGCACAGGAGAGAAAACAAGGTGGAGGTGTTTCAATCTTTATCCAAGAGAGACTTGTATCAAGGTCGGTAAAGTAGCATAATGCAACAGAGGTTTTTCATGTCCAAATAACCATCAGAAAGGTCTTGTCCCATATATTAGTTAGCTACAGAACTCCCTTTTTGATCCATGAAAGCCACAACACCTGTCTACAGGAATTAGAGTCACTCTATTAAACCCAATACCATTTTTCTAGGTGATCTAAACTATCCAACTACAGACTGGGAAACTTACACCACCAATAGTGCACAGAGATTCCTGGACTTTTCAATGCAAATGCTCTGGAACAATTAGAGTAACCACTAGGTGGAACAACACCCTTTGCATATCTTCATCACTTGCTAGGTCTGACCATAAAACAATCTCCTTCTAAATAAAACTGAAACTAGAGACCTCTACCCAGGGTTGTCAGATTTCCAAAATCACAGGTAGGGACAGCCACCATTTTCAGCGACCAAAAAAATCCTAAAATTGCACAAGTTTTGGGCTGCAGAAACACATTAAAGAAGGTTATTTAAGTGTAGCTTCCATTAGGAAGTGAGTTTGGGCCACCATTAACACACTTCACAATTACCTGGGCAATAATAGAGAAAGTACAGTTGTGTACACTTACCATAAATGTAGAAGTTCAGGTGTATTCACTGTTGCAGCTATCACATTTGGGTTATCTGCCCTCAGCCCTCAGGTAGCCCTCAGCCAGCCTGAATACCACAGTCTTTGGATTTCTGTGTCGGATACTGTCACTTCTTCCATGACGCCAGGTCGTCAGGGGTATAAAACATGCAGCCGACGCCATTACATTAATGTTATTAATAGAAAGAAATGTTTCTTTAAAACTGCAACATGTTTTTGATTGGCTCTTTTAAATAGAACAACGGTATTTAAATGAATTTTTGATTGTGGAATGTAAAGTCTGAAGAAGCGTTAGTAATAACGCCAAAGCACTTACTTGGATGTTACTACAATAAAGGTTTTTTATCCAGTCGGCTTCAATTGTCGTGTTGTACCACCATTCTATTTTTTTTTTTTTTTTTGATTTGATACCATTACATCAGTTTTTCTTGCCCCAGATGTCAGGTGCCCCCCACAATAGAAAGCAATTATATGGTATGGAACACCCCCAGCAAAAAGCAAATACACATGATATAATATATGCCAAACAAGGAGAAAATGTAAAAGTCAAGAGAAGTCAGGGGGCTGGAGGGAGGGTAACCAGGACTGCAACAGTGAATACACTCTAACATCTACATTTATGGTAAGTGTACACAACTGTACTATGTTTTTCGTGTTTCACTGTTGCAGTCATCACATTTGGGTTGATTCCCAAAGCTAAGGAAGGGTGGAGGTAGTTAAAGAGCATTAGGGCTAGCAATAAGGCCCTGTAAGACTGCTGTGGCAAATCCAGCTCTGGATTTAGAAAAGATAGGCAGGTGGTAATGCTTGGTGAAAGTATGTACAGAGCTTCAGGTTGCAGCTTCCAGGACATCCCCGGTAGGGACTCCTCTGAGAAATGAAGTAGGGTAGATGCAGCCCTGGTGGAATGTGTTCTTATCCCGTGTGGGGTAGGTTTTCCATGGTGTTTGTAGCAGAAATGGATGCAATGTGCTATCCATTTGGAAATGGTTTGCTTTGAAATTGGCTTCCCCTCTGCCCCTGCAGCAAAGCTAACAAACAGCTGGTCAGATTTTCTGAGAGGCTTAGTCCTGTCCAAATAGAATCTAAGCTGTCTGTGTACGTCCAGAGAATGCAGCATCCTTTCCCCTTTATTCTGAGGATTAGGGAAAAAGGTAGGCAAATCAATGGACTGGTTTAGAGCCACACTAGACATCACCTTGTGCATAAAGGATGGATTAGTCCTGAGGGAAACCTATCCGCATGGAAGACAATGAAGGGTTCCACTGCCATGAGGGCCTGCAGTTCAGACACTCTTCTTGCTGAAGTGATGGCTAGAAGTAAAGCTGTTTTCCAACAAAGGAATTTCAACTCTGCTGTAGCAGCTGGTTCAAAGGGGGGAACAGTGAGTTTTTCCAATACAAAGTTAAGGTCCCAGGCTGGAGTGGGAGCCCTCCTGGGGGGTCTTACATTTTTGGCCCCTCTAAGGAATTGTTTTAGCAGGGGATGAGAGAAGAAGGGTGGCTCAGTATTACAGTGTGCTGATACGGCAGATGCATGAATCTTAATTGAAGAGAAAGATAGGCCCTTGTGAAGCATTTCTGTTAAATAATCTAGAGTATGAGGTAAGATGGGCAATGTTGTGCCCATTCCCTGAGCCTGGCTCCAGGAAGAGTATCTTTTCCACTTTTCTGAACAGGATTTTCTAGTACTAGGCCTCCTTGCCTCAAGAATGACATCTAGTACCTGCTTACTGAAGGTGGCTGGAGATGAGCTCAGGGAATTAGCCAGGCTGCAAGGTTCAGGGTTTGAAGCTGAGGGTGCTGAATCTGGTCCACCTGCTGGGACAGCAGGGAAGGGGTCTGAGGCAGGTGCCAAGGTTGTAGCACTGTCAGACTGCGCAAAAGGGGGTACCAGTGCTGGCATGACCAGTCTGGTGCAATCAGTACTGTCCTTGGCTTGTGCTGTTTGATCTTTAGTAGAACCTTCGAGGGGAGAGGCAGAGGGGGAAAGGCATAAACTGAGAGGCTTTTCCAGGTAAAGGACAGGGCATCCACTTTCCAAGCTTGACTGTGGGGTGTTCTGGTGCAGAATTTGTTCAACTGGTATTTCTGAGGGGAGGCAACCAGGTCTACCTCTGGTGTCCCCCATTTGTTACTCAGGAGCTTGAACATTTTGGGTTCCAGTTTCCGTTCATGATATTTCTGCTTAATTCATCTGCCAGTGAATTTAGTTTGCCTGGCAGGAATTGAGCTTGCAGGTTCACCAGGTACCTCAAGGCTGCGTTCCACAGAGCCATGGCTAGTCTGCAGAGTGGGTAGGAATGGGTTCCTCCCTGCTTGTTTATGTACCACATAACTGTGGTGTTGTCTGTCTTTATCAAGAGTTGTCTCAAACGGATAAGGTATTCGTAGGCTGTCAGTGCATTCTGTACAGCTAACATTTCTTTTTGATTGATATGCAGTTGCATTTGTACAGGGCTCCATTTGCCTTGAATGCATCTGCCTGTCATGTGAGCCCCCCATACATATTCTGATGAGTCTCTTGTCAGGGTTTGGGTGGCGGGGAGTTGAGTGAAAGGGAGTCCCTTGTTGTGGTTGCAGGCCTCTGCCCACCAAAGGAACTCTGTCCATAGACATAGAATCACTGTTTCCAGGTCCTGAGGATTTTGACACCACAGACTTAAGTACCACTGAAGTTTCCTCATATGCAGTCTTGCATATGGAATTAGGAGAATGCATGAGGCCATGAACCCTAGGGCTTGCAGTATTTTTCTTGCAGATAGCTGGGTTTGGGTGGTCAGTAGTTTGAAGTAATTTGTCAAATAAACCTGCTTTTCTGGAGTGAGGAAAGCCATCTGGGAAGTTGTGTTCAAGCTTGATCCCATGAACACAATTTCTTGGCTGGGTACCAGATGTGATTTCGTTTCGTTGATGGTATACCCCAGAGAAGTTAGGAGTCTCTTTACAAATATCAGGTTCTGAAGTAGCAATTCCTGACTGTCCGCCTGAATTAGGCAATTGTCCAAGTATGGGTAAATTTGAATGTTTCGCTGCCTGCAGTATGCAATGGCTGGAGCCAGGCACTTTGTGAATACCCTGGGCGTAGTAGATAAGCCAAAGGGAAGCGCAGAGAACTGATAGTGCATAGAGCCTGCCCTGAAATGTAGATATTTCCTGCAAGATTCCCTTACGGAGATGTGCAGATAAGCTTCCTTTAAGTCTAGGGTGACCAGCCAGGAGTCCTTGGCTAGGACAGGCAGCAGCTGTTGGAGTGTAAGCATTTTGAACTTTGGTACCACCAGGAAGGTGTTGAGAATTGACAGATCCAGGATAGGGTGCCAAGAGTTTTCTTTTCTGGGCACCAGAAACAGTCTGGAGTAGAAACCCTGTCCCTTTTGCTCTGTTGGAATGGGATGAATAGCCCTGATACCGAGAAGAGAAAGTACTTGCTTTTGTGCCTCTGCCTTCTGGTTTGGGGGAAGGTTTGGCAATCGACTTGGGGATGGCAGTGAATGGAAGTAGAATCTGTATCCCTGGGATACAAAGTTTAAGACCCAAGGGTCCTGGGTAATGTATTTCCAGTTTTTTGCATGTAGGGCGAGTTTTCCTCCTAGGGGTGCAAGTACTTGGGCATGGCTGGTAAGGATGCAGGAGAAGTCATTGTGAACTTTTTCCATAAGAGGGTGGCTAACCACTCCCTGTTTTTGGGGTGGGAGCACTCCATAGTTTAGATCTGTGTACACCCTGAGAGTGTAGTCTTTGTAGTCTGTTGCCCCTGGGTTTGGACTGAGAAGGCCTGGGAGGGACTGGACGGGACCAATTTTTTGAAGATAGATTTAGTCGAAAACGAAGTAGTCGTTTTAATACGAACATCGGATGAAGAAGGGTTCCACAGCCATAAGAGCTTCTAGCTGAAGTGATAGCCAAAAGCAAGGCTGTTTTCCAAGAGAGGAATTTTAACTCTGCTGAAGCTGCAGGATCAAAGGGGTGGAGTGTGAGCTTTTCCAACACAAAGTTAAGGTCCCAAGCAGGGGTAGGGGCTCTTCTTGGTGGCCTTATGTTGTTATCCCTGCTCAGGAACTGCTTGATGAGAGGGTGTGAGAAGAGAGGTGGTTCAGTGCTGTAATGTGCAGAGATGGCAGAGGCATGGATTTTAATGGAAGGTATCATAGGTATGATAATTTCCAGGTCCTGAGAATGTTGGCACCAAAGGCTTTTTAAGTACCATTACAGTTTCCTCATATGCAGTCTGGCATATGGAATTAGTAGAACGCAGGAGGCCATGAACCCTAGAGCTTGCAGGATTTTCCTTGCGGATAACTGAGTTCTGGTTGCCATTTGAGAGAAGTAGCCTGTCAGACAGGCTTGTTTTTCTGGAGTAAGGAATGCCATCTGGGATGTTGCGTCCAAGCTTGCTCCCAGGAATACAATTTTTTGACTGGGGACTAGTTTAGATTTCTTTTCATTGATCGTGGACCCCAGTGAGGATAGAAGGTCCTTTACAAATGTCAGGTGCTGTAACAGCTTTTCCTGTCTGCCTGAATCAGGCAGTCGTCCAAGTAGGGGTAAATTTGAATATTTCTTTGTCTGCAAAAGGCAATGACTGGAGCCAGGCATTTTGTGAAAACTCTGGGAGCAGTGGATAAACCAGTGGAAGTGCAGAGAACTGATAATGCATAGATCCTGCCCTGAAACGTAGATATTTCCTGCATGAGTCCCTGATTGGGATATGCAGACAGGCCTCCTTTAGGTCTAGGGTGGCTAACCAGGCATCTTTGGACAGCATAGGGAGAAGCTGCTGTGGGGTGAGCATTTTGAATTTTGATACCACCAGGAAGGCGATCTAAGACAGGGTGCCAGGTGCCCTCTTTTCTGGATACCAGGAAAAGTCTGGAATAAAAACCTTGGCCTATCTGTTCTGCATGAACAGGCTGAATTGCCCTTATGGAGAGCAGGGACTGAACTTGATTTTTTGCCTCTGCCCACTGGTTTGGAGGAAGATCTGGGAATCCTTTTGGTGCTGGCAGCATGTGGAAATAAAATGTGTACCCCTGGGATACTATGTTGAGGATCCATCGATCATTGATGATGGAGGCCCAGTTTTTTGCATGGTAGGCAAGTTTTCCTCCTAGGGGCACAAGCAATTGGACAGGGGTGAGGGGAAGAGTTGAGAAGTCATTGTGAATTCTTTCCATAAGGGGGTGGGGCTTAGCACTCCCTGTTTTAGAAGTGGAGGTACTCCACCGCTTACATTTTTGCATGCCCTGAGACTGTTGTCTGGGGGTGTCTGCTTCCCCTAGGTCTAGTCTGAGGTGGCCTTGAGGGGGCTGGAAAGGACCAATGTTTTGAGGGGCAATGCCTAATGAATCTTGGAGGCTGTACTTGCAAAAATCTTTGACAGTCTGCATAGACTTAGCTTTTTCTTTCATCTTTTTTAAAACCTCTTCTGCTTTGGTGCCAAACAGATTGTCTTTGTTCAGAGGTGGGTCTAATAACTTTGATTTGACATTGTCTGGTAAGATCTGTTCCTGAAGCCAGGCATGCCTTCTAAGTACAGAATCTGTGACTGCTGCCCTGCAGGATGCTTCTAGGGCATCAAACCCACATTGCAGGGTATGCTTGCCTACTTGGCTTGCAGAATGCATAAGCTCCTGTAATTCTTTATTTTCTGCACTGTCGGGAAAAGTAGATATTAAGTTCCATAGTACGTTGCTGGTATTTCAGCATGTGGAACTGAAAATTTAATGCTCTAATGGCAAGAGTTGCAGAGGTGTATACTTTTTTTACCCAGTCTGTCTAATGCTCGGGAATCCCTGTCCGAGGGGGTGGGATTCTTAGCAGTGGTTGCTTTTATTCCTTTAGGTCCTTGGGAGATGACCTCTGGGTCAGCGGTAGGATTCCTGAAAAGAAATTTATGAGAGTCAGGGACTTTGAAGTACCTGTCCGGTTTCCTGGGAGCTGGAGGTAAATTATCAGGAGTAAGACTGGATTCCATAAAGACATCATTCACAACATCCAGAACAGGAGGGATAGTTAAGGGTCTGTGCTGTGGTAAATCTAAAAATTCCCCGAGTCTCTTTTTGGACTGAGGATAATCCTGGCATTCCCAATAGAAATGCTCTCTCAAAGTATGTAAGACTTCACCAAAAGAAAAATCCTCTGGAGGAGAGGCAAAAGGAATGGATTTCTCTGCATCTGAATCCTCATAAGCAGATAAGGGTATGTCTTCATAATCAGAAGTCAGACTTACTGATCAGATAAAGCTGCTGGGGACAAGTCTTTTTCCTTTTAGCAGGGGACGGCTGGCTTCCCCTAATCAGCATGATAAGGTCTTCCATCATTTTAAGCATCTGTGATTGTGGCAAGAAAGCAGGCGCTTGAGTTTGGGTTGTTGGTTGTTTAGGCGTAGCTCGTACTCTGGACCTTAGAAACTCGGTAGTTTTAGAAAGAACTGAAGACGTGAAAGAAGTTGTCGGTTTGTGTCGAAAATCAGTAGTGCGAAAAACTTCCTCAGAAGCCGGTGCCTGCACAGCGGCTCCGGACCCATCCAAGGTAGAGACATCCGCAGGTTCTGTACTCAGTCAAAGAAGAGTCTCGCAGCATACTGGACTCCGAAAGGGTCTTGGTAGCGGCCTGCGAATCCATCAAAGTGGGCATCAGGGGCTGCGAAAGCACCTCACTGAGTACTGGTGAACTGGCGACTAGCGTAATGGAAGCATCGTCGGCAGTTTTGGACCTCTGCGGTCTGTCTCTGTCTTTATCCTTACGTTTGTTGGAAGATCGGTAGGCTGATGGCTTACCGAAGCCATTTCAGAACACTGAGATTGAGAGCAAAATGTATTTAGGTACAATAAGGGCCCGACGACGAACAGTTTGGGAGTTGAACAAAGCACAAAACCGGCAGTGAGGGACGAGGTGGTCTGTGCCTAAACAAGTAACGCAGTAAGAATGGAAATCTTGGTGTGGTATTTGCTTTCCACAGGTGAGACAATTGTTAACTTTTTCTGACATCAGTTAGAGCAAGAAAAAAGGATCCCCAACAGGGTACTTAGCTTTAAAAGACTTCAACTTCAATTTTGGAAACGAAAACTCAGGTAGCGGCCGACCGGCACTTGGGCGAACTGCTTCTGCTTCAGGATCCTCAGCAAGAAAGACTGATGTAATGGCGTCTGCTGCCTGTTTTTATACCACTGATGACCTGACGTCAGTCCTGAAGCGACAGTAACGAATGCAGAAATACTAAGCCTCTGGTATTCAGGCCGACTGTGGGCTACCCCTGACAGGATAACCCAAGTGTGATGACTGCAACAGTGGAACACCAAGAACATCCACAGCTGCAGAATCAAACAAAAGATTTATTATCTTTAGCACCTTGACCAAAAAGCCTTCCCAGGAGTACACACACCATATGTTGATCGTAATCCATCTTAATCTAGTTATCTGCCAGAGCAAGACCTTAGCATTTTATTAACTTACACCAGCTCCCAAACACAGCTCTCAAGTCTTCAGTTTTGCAGAGTCCTGATATTTTTTTTCCATTCCTTGTAAAATATTTGATGTTCTGGTAAATAACTGAAGACTATATTCAGTAAATAATGCCACTTAGGTTTCAAACTTCCAATTCTTCAGTAAATGCATGTCAATGCAATGCAAAATATATTGTTCTATTATCATTCTAAGTGAATTAGAGCAATATTTACAAATTGTCTCTCATAATTGAACATAGGAATTGAGAACTGTACTTTCAAGAGTCAAACCTACTTAAATACAACTGTGTTAATTTCCGCCACAGAGAACTCACATAATCAGAATGAAGGCCATTATGACTATACACAGGAATAAAAAAGGACACTGCCCCTTGAACTCCATTGTATTCAGTTCCAGGCTTGTATAAAATCCTGGTAGATGAACTCTGGAAAACAGTCATATGCACAGTGTACTGTGAATCACCGTTGCTCAAGGGACCTCTTAAACTGCTTGAGTAGAAAGCAATTGTAGAAGACTATCACTACAATAT
Organism: Protopterus annectens; assembly: GCF_019279795.1. Classification (NCBI taxonomy): domain Eukaryota; kingdom Metazoa; phylum Chordata; order Ceratodontiformes; family Protopteridae; genus Protopterus; species Protopterus annectens. The sequence goes on along the minus strand of NC_056751.1, from coordinate 397,213,485 downwards.
ATTCCCTTGGAATCACCTGCACTGCAGCCTTGCAATGGGTAACGCAAGTGAAGACCCACGGCATCATCAAAACCAAATCTATGATGCATTCCCTTGGAATCACGTACACTCCAGCCCTGTAATGGGTAACACAAGTGAAGACCTACGGCATCATCAAAACCAAATCTACTCTGCTTCTCAGACCCACCAATTTCAACAAGGGAAGCCTCCAACAATGGACCTGGTAGTCTCTACAGAAGTGCTAGTAGCACAATGGCACAAGCACTTACTGCTTCCTCTGAAATCAATTCTACAGGTGGTGTATGAATTTAATCCACTAGATGGCAGCGTGAGATTCAGGAAGAAGGAACCTTGCCACCTGCTTGGCAGACCCAGGTAGATCAACATAAGATGATCAAGAATGAATGTGTAACATTTGAATGACTCCTCATTTGAGGAGAACTATTTCATGTGTAGAGCTAAAACCACACTTTCCATTAACAAATAAGAAAACGACTAAGACGATTTGTGTTTTGGTTAAATTGACACTACATTGCTTTAGTTCAAACATGACAATTGAAGAATAATTCAGTTTTAAATATAATTACACATTTAATTCTTTAAAAGCACACAGCTATGGTTAACTTACCCAAAATTTTACAAGGAAAAATGCATTGTGAGGTCCCTTTGCAAACATTTCTTTTAGTCCACCTTTCTTTTCAGGAAATTTGTCATATATCTGTCGAATATCTACTGATTCAAGCAATGGATCATTGTGAGAATGACTGACATGTCCGATGTGCACAAACAGATGCTTGTTGAACTACAACAAAAAAAAATGGGAAAGCACACGATTCAAGTAATTACATTTCTAACAAGTTGAATATGCAGTCCATTAAATTCAAAGTGCAAACCTTTTTTTTCTTTTAAGAAAATCTGCTACTTAAGAGTTAAAACATGCAGACTTTAATGTCACTTGTATAAAAGCACTGGGTTTTATGAAGTCAAATCAGCAATGTGCATTCAGGTTAATGTTTTTCACACTATGCATATGGAAAGATATGGTGCTAAGATTCATACAAACCATAAAGACAATTTTACATAAGATTTTATCAGGGAAAATAAAACATAGGTCTACATAGGTTCATAGGTTCATACTAGGCTATCTGCCCTAGGGCATTTATAAGCCTAGCCAGAGTGTGTGTGGCTTTCACCACCCCTTAGGATGAGAATACTATACCCATTAGTTTGCTGTGCCTCTGTCCAGCAGTGACACAGAGATGATTCCCGGGGTAAACCTACGATCTCCCATCCACTCGTCAAGATTTCTCTTGAACAGAGTCAGTGAGGGGCTCTGCCACACATGGACTGGGATTTTGTTCCATAGTGTAGGGAGTCTCTGGGTGATGAATCTGTCCCTCCAGCACGTCCTATTTATATCCGTGTTGAGGTTTAAGTCTCTTGCTCTCGTGGCTCTGGTGGATTTGGATTTTTTGAGGTGGAGCATGTCCATTAATTCCGGGTTGGACATGGCCTTGTATGTCAGGCACAGATCACCTCTGAGCAGACGGTATGCGACTGAATAGAGCTGGAGATTCTTCAGTCGGGCATCGTATGACATATGTTTGAGCCTATATATCATTTTGGTGACAAACTTTTGGGGTCTTTCCAACTGCTGCAGGTGTCGGGTAAGGTACATTCGAATGGGCGCTGTACTCAATCATTGGTCTAAGTGAAGAGTACAGGGGTACAATGACCTCTCCTGATCTGAATGTGAATCCCTTCATGATCAGGTGGGCAATGTAGAAGGTCTTCCTAACCACTTTGGCAATGTGAGTGTCAAAAGAGGTTACTGTCAACTTGGGTCCCCAGGTCCCTGATAACTTCTTCCGTGTTTAATGGATTACCACCTATGTGGTATTTAGGGGTTACCTTGTTTTACCCAAAGAGTATGACTATACATTTTTGGCATTTAGCTTAAGGCCATGGCTCTGGCACCAGTTATCCATTTCTATGAGACCTCTCTGGAGGATGTCTGTGTCTGATGGAGTGTCAATTATGGTGCCCAGTTTGCAGTCATCTGCAAATTTTGTCAGCCACAATCCCCTATGTTTGCCTGCACTTCAGAAAAATAAATGCCGAACAAGAGGGGGCCCAGGACTGAGCCCTGTGGGACACCGCTCGTGACCGGCTTAGAGTCTGACATGGCACCAGCAACTCTAACCCTGTGTGTTCTGTCCTTGAGCCAGTTTGCAACCCATCTTGTGACATATGGGTTTACATCTAAGCTGGTGAGCTTTTCTATGATGCCCGAGTAGGGTATTGTGTCGAACGCTTTTGCTAGGTCAAGGTAGGCTGTGTGAACTGCCTTACCCTCATCAATGGCCTTAGTCACTGTTTCGAAAAAGTCGACCAAGTTCAAGAGGCAGGATCTGCCCTTGACAAAGCCAAATTGGGCAGGATCCAGTGTCTGTAGGTCCCCAATGTCTTTATTTATGAGTTCCATTATGATCCTCTCCATAGCTTTGCAGACAAGGCTCGTCAAGCTTATGGGGCGGTAATTTCCAGGGTCAGTAGAAGCACCGCCTTTGTGGAGTGGGACCACAGTTGCCGTACACCATTCTTTGGGTACGTATCCTGTAGTAAGGCTAAGATTAAACAGCAGCCTTATGTGTGGGTTTAGTTCCTCATTGAGTTCGTGTAGCACACAGCCGGGGACACCGTCCGGTCCCATTGATGCTGTGTTTTTTGCTTTAGAGAGCAGCTCTCACCTGGGCATCTGAGATGTTTGGGAGGCTAGACTCTGGTGGGATAGATATTTCTCCTTTTGGGGGGGAGGGAGGGGAGAAATTTGCACTGTTTGCCAGTATGTTGGCAATGTCTGTGGGTTCAGTGATTTTTTTTTATCATTTTGGACTAATTCTGAGCATATCTGGGAGTTTCCACCCAAGTTTCTAACATAGCTAAAGAAGGCCTTATGATTGTCTTTTGTGTCATTAGAGATTTTTCTCTCAAAGTTGGCCTTGGATGATTTTATGAGTGATCGTAGTTTTTTGCTAGTATTGATCAGAGATGCCTTCCCTTTTAGGGATTTTGCTCTGTCATGTAAGTAGCTTTCTCCTCTTGTTGTAGAGTTTGTTTATGGCTGGGGTCCACCAGACTGGGCACCTGCCTTTGGTGGAAAGGGTCTTGATTTTATTAGGGATTGCTTGATCCATACATTCCTGGAGGTGCTCGTAGAAGGCATTTGTAAGGGTTTCAGCAGCGTGGGTTGTGGTTTCCACTGGCTCGGGGGCCTTGAAGGATACCACTCCAGTCTTAAGAAGTGTGAAGTTTGCTTTTGAGAAGTTCTTCACTGTGGTCTTTTTTGCTGGGGTTGGGGGCGGGATGTGGATCTCCAATGAGATTAATTTATGGTCTGATCTCACCAATGAGGATATACTTCCGGTGTGGAGCATTTTGTCCCCATGTTTGTGATGATCAGGTCTAGTATATTTTCTCCTCTTGTGGGAATGGTGACTAGTTGTTCCATAGCATTTGAGTTTATGAACTCCAGGAACCTTTGGGCTAGGGTGTTGGGGCTTGAGTAATGTTCCCAGTCTATGTTTGGGTAGTTGAAGTCACCCAATATGATGGTGTTTGGAGAGACATTCATACTCTCCAGTGTCTTCAGGAAGGCTGTGTGGGTTTCCTGAGTTTGAGAAGGTGGTCTGTAGCATGCTACAAACTGTAGGGCAGTTTTACCTATGGTTAATTGCACCTGGATGGTCTCCGATGCTTCGTGCGTTGCCACTAACCTGGAGGTGTGGGTATCCTTTATGAATATGGATACTCCCCCCCTCCTTTTGTGGTTCGGTCCGGATTTTGGGGCGGGCATGATATGAGGTATAACCTGATAGTGCTGGGGTGCTCTCAGGAGCCTTGAACCAGGTTTCAGTCACAGCACAGACATCGATGTTCTCCATACTGAGGAGGGCATCGAGGGCGTGCATCTTGAGGTTTAGACTTCTGGCATTGAGCAGTATTACCCTTAGTTTTTCTCCATTTTTGTTTTCTAGGGCGGTAGGTTTATCATTTGAGCCTTGCCTAAAAAAGGCACTATGGAGGTGGCAAGAGCCTTTGCCAATATCCGGAAGCCCAGGGGTGACAGGCGCAAGCCGTCCCTTGCGAAGCAGCGTGGCTTGTCAAGCATGTCATCCCAGGCAGACAGACATTGGATCCCCTTAGAATGACACCAGTAATTAAGCCAATTATTAAAGGTGATCATTTTGTCTCTGTATTGTGGCATCATTCTTGGTGAGGGTAGGATACTGCTCAGGGTCAGGGTCATACCGGCCTGGGCTACATAATCTGAGAGCTCCTCTATGTCTCTTTTCATGTAGTCCAGGGAGGTACGTCTCAGGTCGTTCACACCGGCATGGACAATGACTGAGTCATACTTGTACTTGCTGCTATATCAGACAAAACTAGTTTATAAAAGTCTGCATTAAAAACAATGAATAGTAGTACTGCACAGCACACAAACTGAAAAAAATCATACTATACTGGGTCACTAAAATGAGGTTGCATTACTACAGTAAATATTCCATGTCAATCTACATGATATACAGTGCAAGTCTCTAATGAAATCACAAAAGCAAGGAACTTTGTACTGACCAGTCAGACGGCCAATACTACTCAGGTTCATACAGCACAGCATGCAACAAAAACTTGATTACAGAGTTGCATAACACAGACTGTGGTACCATAATGTACTGAGGATTACAAGACTGACGACAATATTGCAAATTACACTGTTGCAACTCAAGATACCTGGAAAGAGTTATGAAAACGGGATAGAAAAGAGAAATCTTAAGTCATGGAAGGTTAACTATCTCTACAAATACACTGTATTTTAACATTTTGTACAAATCTGAAGTATACCTGGGTGTGTGAGAGCGAGTTGGGAGCAGTATATGGTACAGACTATTATAAAAATCGTTGAAAGTGTAGTACATTCAGTGTAACAAAAACATGCTTTTTCCTTTTCTCTTGAGGGGAAAAGTCCCACACTCTCCAGGTACTTTTGCCTTAGAGATGCAGTACAGTAATCCCACTCAGGCTTCTTCTTGGTTATCATTCAATGTGTGTGTATAAAAACATAACATTTTCCTTTGTGATTACAAACTAAAAACTAAACTCAGCAAGAATTCCATACTTGCATACAACAAAGCAAACACCATAAAAAAACAAACAAAAAAAGAACCATTTCCATGTACAATCACATACGCATATACAAGTATGTCATACAACATTATGTGTGCCCCTATGCTACAGTATACTCCAAACAGGAGTCTACTACACTATAATTTGATATACTGAGACAGTGACACCTACCCTACCCCTGAAAATAATGCATCTTTAACATAAAATACTGCTCGCTCACACACACACACACACACACACACACACACACACACACACACACACACACACACTTACTTGTGTATGTGTTTACAATAGAGTGCTACTATGTTCAAAAAACATTTAAAAAGGGAAAAAAATAATTTTTGACAGTGAGGTACTGACATATGAACCTTGCTTTAACAACCTTGTCAAGTTACTACTTAGGGAGCTCATTATTAAAAACTAAAATGGTGGTCAACTACTCTCAGAAATGACTATAAAGCTGAAAAGATTAAGAAAAAAAAAAGAATGAAACCTTGTCAAACCAGAAGTTTATGGTGAGGGGCTGGATACACACTACTGTATACCACAGTATCCCTCTCTGGTTCTGTTCCGAGCAGCACAATGCTGTTTATTCTGTTCTCTCTCCACATCAAACTGTCCAACATAGCTCCCAGTCATCTAAGGTAAGTGGTGCTTTTCAATGATATCTATATATATACACTTCTTGAAGAAGACACAATAAAGATGATCTAGGAAAGTCTGTGAATCACCTGGCAACAACTCTAAGCTGTTTATAAAATATTACAAAATAAAGATTTACGGTCTTTGCTGTATCATGTAACATTCAGTTTAAGGCCTAAAATCTAATGGATATGGCCACTGTAAAGAAAGTACAGTTGTGTATAGTTACTATAAATGTAGATGTTAGAGTGTATTCACTGTTACAGTCATCACCTGTGGGTTATCCCTGCTGTGGTAGCCCACGGCCGGCCCGAATACCAGAGTCAATGTTTTTGTGTGCTGGCTGCTGTCACCTGTAGTCTGATGTCAGGTCGTCAGTACTATAAAGCAAGGCAGCTGATGCCATTACATCAGTTTTTCTTGCCCTAACCCATCAAAAGCACAAGGGAAAAGAGAGAAGTGGTCCTGGTGGCTAAGAGCCACTTTGGGAAGCTTGTGCCCCCTAGGGGAAGAAGTTAAATAGCGGATGGAGGGAGGGAAACGAAGACTGCAACAGTGAATACACTCGAACATCTACATTTATGGTAAGTGTACACAACTGTACTATGTTCTTCGTGTTTCACTGTTGCAGTCATCACCTGTGGGAAGATTCCCAAAGCTGAGGTAAAGGGTGGAAGGATAGGTAGAGTCCTAGGGTATGGGTCAGGAGGCCCTGCAGAATTGCAGAGGCAAACTCTGCCTTAAACTTAGAAAAGAGAGGTAGGCGGTAATGCTTTGTAAAGGTAGGTAGAGAGGTCCAGGTAACCGCTACCAAGATGTCCCTGGTAGGTACTCCTCTGAGGAAGGCAGTAGAAGTGGAGGTTGCCCTAGTGGAGTGGGTACGGATAAACTTAGGGATGGGTTTCCCATATGGTCTATAGCAAAAATGGATACAGTGTGAAAGCCATTTGGAAATGGTTTGTTTGAAGATGGGCTTCCCTTCTGCCCCTGGGGCAAAGCTTACAAGAAGCGAGTCAGTTTTCTAAGTCAGGCAGAATTTTTTTTTCCCGCCCACCCACCCACCTATCCAGTTACAGCTGTCCTGTTAAATACCACTGTCTTTCTAGTTGCCTGCCTCTTATGTTAATCTGACCATATATCTCATTTCCTCTCTGTTTTCACTGGCTTCTGTGAGTAATCACTAAATCAAAAACCCCTCCCCTTCAACTATTTAAATTTATTGGCCATCCTACTGTATTCCATAGTACCTGAATACAAAAGTGACCACCCCTTTCAACCCATCTTGCTGTTTTAAAAATAGTAACTCTCCACTAAACCTTAACTTTTTAAACAGGTAAAACTTAAGTTACCTACTTTCACATCTAACTTCTCTAGTGCACACTGCAGTGTGCATTTTTTTCATCTTACCTTTAAGCATCCCTGTGACTAGCACTTTTTCTAACACCTGCTGGAAAGCACTAGGAAGCCTTAAACTGATACAAGCACTCAACTCTCCTTGTTAATAAGGAGAAATTAATACTAGGCACTAAACAGCCTATAACTGCAAAGTACCTTGCTAAGGTAAGGGAAAACAGCTCCTGTACTTTACAAAAAAAAAAGCACCAAACCAGGTCAGCTTCCGGTGATTTCTCCTGTCCACCTGGTGAATCTAGGCATACTGGGGCAATGCAGCAATTGCCTCATGTACACAGACAACCCTCTCCTCCTACCACCCAACACTACAACCTGTGAGAGATGCACTTACATAGCCAAAATGGAAGCAAAGCTCTCTCCACCCAAGATTGTGCTAGACAGTCAAGAGGAGAAGGTTAACACCCACACTACACCTCAAGCAACACATAGCCCTTCTAAACCCACACCACCAACACCCACATATAGCAACACTAAATCCACATATGCAGAGGCCCTTAACTGTAACCTGCCCAAGCAACAAGGACCTCTGAAACAGAAACGCAAACAAACACCAATCACAACCAAAGTGTCATATAGTTCACAACACCAGTGTGCCACCGAGCAACAGCCCCTAAGGCAAGACAATGTACCTAACACTTTAGTCATAGGTGACTCTATAGTCCGGCACACTGATGTCCCTCTCACCAGGTTGAACAAGGATAAAGTTAGTCAGCTGCCTGTCGGGTGTCAGGATCCGCCACATAACGCATGCACTCAAGTCACTCCACAACAAGTACAAATATGACTCTGTCATTGTCCATGTTGGATTGAATGACTTGAGATGTACCTCCCTGGACTACATGAAAAGAGACATGGAAGAGCTCTCGGATCATGTGGCCCAGGCAGGTATGACCCTAGCCCTGAGTAGCATCCTGCCTTCACCCAGAATGATACCACAATATAAGGACAAAATGATTGACTTCAACAATTGGCTAAGCTTCTGGTGTCATTCAAAGGGGATCCGGTATCTGTCTGCCTGGGACAACATGATTGACAGACCACGATGCTTTGCCAGAGAAGGTCTGCACCTGTCGTCCCTGGGATTCAGGTTACTGGCTAAGGCTCTTGCCCCCCCTATAGTGCCTTTTTTAGGCAAAGTTCAAAGGACAAAACCACCACCGTAACAGGTACAAGCATGCAAAATCTGAAGGTAATGCTACTCAATGCTAGAAGTCTAAACCTCAAAATGCACTCTCTCGAGGCACTCCTAAAAATGGAGAACATCGATATCTGTGCAGTAACTGAGACCTGGTTCAAGGCTCCAGAGAGCACCCCTGCAATACCAGGGTACAACTCTTACCACAATTTTCGGCCGCCCAAGGCAGGACTGAAACACTAAAGGTGGAGGATTGTCAATACTCACCAAGGATATTCACACCACCAGGCTAGTTGCCCAATACAATGTGTCTGAAATTCTCCAGGTGCAACTAACACTAGGTAAGACTGCAATCCAAATTGTAGCTTGCTACAGATCCCCCACCATACCCCAAGATTCTCACTGCACCTTTCTAAACATACTGGAAAATATTAAGATAGAACCAAACACCCTAATACTGGGTGATTTTTAAATACCCTGCCATTAACTGGGAAAACTACTCATGTACCAACACCTTTGCCCAACGGTTCTTGGAATTCATAAATTCCAATGCCCTGGATCAACTAATCCATAGTCCCACCAGGGGCTCCAATATCCTAAACCTGGTCATTACCAACATGGGAAATCAATGCTCCACACCTATGGTCACCCCCTCGTTAGTCAGGTCTGACCATAAGCTAATCATCCTTAACATCCACATCCCACCCCCACCCCCCAGTAAGGAAACCTCCATAAAAAACTTCTCCAAAGCCAACTTCATGACACCCATGCAGACGGGAACTGAAAGTTCAACTGTTGAATCCTACACTAAGGCACTGTATGAGCACATCTGCTCATGCATGAATCGTGCCATCCCAAATAGAACCAAGATGCTCTCATCCAAAAAAGGAAGCCAATCTGGTGGCCCCCTGCCATAAACTTTACAACAAAAGGAAGAAACTGTTGCAGAAAAGAGGAAAATCCCAGGATGCAAAAAACTTCCTTACCAGCCTCAGTAAGAAACTGAGATCCCTCAAAAAATCCTCCAAAGCTAGTTACGAAAATAAAATTGCCAAAGATTCCAAAGACAACCACAAGGCATTCTATAACTATGTCAAGAATCTAAATGGCAATGCTCAGATCTGCTCTGAGCTAAAACAGAATGGCATTAAATATACTGATCCCAAGGATACTGCCAATATCCTGGCAGATCGATTCAGTGCCAACTTCACCCCCCCTCTCACCCTCTAAATGGCCCATCTCAATACTGGAAGATTGCCAAATTCCGGTAATAACGGCCACACAGGTAAAAAACGCACTCTCCAAAGCTAAGAATACAGTATCCATGGGACCAGATGACATCCCGGGCTGTGTACTACATGAACTACAATATGAACTGGCACCTCACCTAAGTGTCATGTTTAATCATAACCTCACCTCTGGTTTCGTGCCCACTGAGTGGCGCACAGCTACAGTTATCCCACTCCACAAGGGGGTTTCCACCTTGGATCCAGGAAACTAACGTCCCATCAGTCTGACAAGCCTTATCTGCAACGCCATGGAGCGTATTATCATGGAACTTATAAACAAAGACATTGGCAACCTTCAAACACTGGACCCCACCCAGTTTGGGTTCGTGAAGGGCTGATCTTGTCTCCTGAACCTGATTGACTTCTTCAAATCAGTCTCCAGAGCCATGGACAAGGGTAAGGTGGTCCACACAGCCTATCTAGACCTTGCCAAGGCCTTTGACACCATCCCCCACTCTGGAATCATAGATAAAATTACTAAGCTGGACATTAATCCCTACGTCACCCAATGGGTTGCTAACTGAATTACTGATAGAACCCACACTGTAAAAGTAGCCAACTCCAAATCCAGCTCCAGACAAGTGACAAGTGGAGTACCTCAGGGTTTAGTCCTGGGACCGCTCTTGTTTGGCATCTACTTCTCTGAAGTACAGGCCAACACTAAGGGACTCTGGATAACAAAGTTCACTGATGACTGCAAACTGGGAGCCATTATTGAATCCCCAAATGATGTGGATACTCTACAAAAGGGCCTTAAAGAAACAGATGCTTGGTGCCAGAGCCATGGGCTCAAGCTCAATGCCAAGAAATGTATAGGTATCCCCTTTGGGAAAAAAAATGTACCCGTAAATTACCATATAGGTGGCAGCACACTAAACACGGAAAGTGTGATAAGAGACTTAGGGACACAGGTGGGCAGTGGTCTCACCTTCAATAACCACATCACCACAACAGTCAGGAAATCCATCTATGTGGCACACCTCATCCCGAAGGGCTTTTCATCCAGAAAAAAGGAGGCCATTGTCCAACTGTACTCATCCCTCATTAGACCCATTATAGAATACAACGCCCCGTTTGGTATGTACCTCTCAAGACATCTGCAACAACTGGAAAGGCAGCAAAAATACCTCACTAAAAGAATCACAGGCCTAAAGAAGATGCCCTACGCTGACCGCCTTAAAAAACTCCAGCTATACTCTGTCGCATATCATCTACTCAGAGGCGATCTCTGCTTAACATACAAGGCCATGTCAAACCCAGAGCTGTTGGACATGCTACACTTAAAGAAATCCAAATCCCTCAGAGCCACACGCTCCAAGGATCTAAACCTTGTCATCACAATAAACAAAACATGCTGGAGGGATAGGTTCCTGACCCAGAGACTCCCCAGACTCTGGAATAGATTGCCCATACATGTCAAGCAGGGTGCCTCTTTGGCCCTCTTCAAAATGAACCTTGACGATTGGATGGGAGAAAGGAAATTCACCCCGGGGATCATGTCAGTCGCCCTGCTAGACAGGGGTCCAGGGAAGTAAATAGTGTGGGAAGAAATAGCCAGGGAATTGTTATGGCTAGGCTTGTATAGGCCCTAGGGCTGATAGCCTAGTACCAACCTATGAACCTATGGCTTAGTATGGTCCAGATAGTATCCGAGTTGTCTTTGTATGTCTAGCGAGTGTAGAATTCTTTCCCCCTTGTTCTAAGGGTTGAGAAAGAAGGTGGGAAGGTGTATGGCCTTGGTTAAGGGTCACATCAGATACCACTTTGTGCATAAAGGAGGGATTAGCCCTCAGGGAGACTTTGTCTGCATGGAAAATTATGAAGGGCTCGACAACCATCTGAGCTTGAAGCTCCGAGACCCTTCTGGCAGAAGTGATAACTAGTAAGAAGGTAGTCTTCCAGGAGAGATATTTCAATTCTGTAGATACAGCAGGTTCTAAAGGAGGTAAGGTTAGTTTCTCTAACACATAATTCAGGTCCCAGGGTGGAGTAGGAGGTCTTCTGGGATGCCTGATATTAGAAGCCCCTCTGAAGAATAGCTAAATCAAAGGATGAGAGAAGAGTGGTCTGTCTGAATCATAATGGGAAGAGATGGCCGAGGTATGCATTTTAATAGAGGAGAATGAGAGGCCACTATTGAGCAACTCTGCTATGTAATCCAGGATGAGAGGGATGGAGGGTTGGGAGGCACTGCCCCCTTTTGATTGTTTCCAGGAGCAGAATCTTTTCCATTTTCTTGCATAAGATTTTCTTGTGCTGGGCCTTCTGGCTTCTGTGATGATGTCCAGGACCTGTTTGCTTAACAGGGACTTCTTGTTAGTTTTTAGAGTATAAGCCATGCTGAAAGTTTGACAGTCTGTAGGTCTGGGTGCAGTACCTTCCCCCTCTACTGGGTCAAGAGGTCTTACACCTTAGGGGAAGCAGCTTCAGGGGATGTAAGGTCAGACTGCACAGTAAGGGGTACCAGTGCTGTTTGGGCCAATCTGGAGCAATGAGGATGGCCTTTGGTCTCTCCTCTCTTATTTTGATCAGAACTTTTGGAATAAGGGACAGAGGAGGGTATGCGTACACAAAGAGGGAGCTCTAGGGAAGGTCAAGGCATCCACCTTCCATGCTAGGAGGTGATACTCCCTGGTGCAAAACTTGTGCAGCTGGTAGTTGAGGTGCAAGGCAAAGAAGTCCACCTCTGGGATCCCCCAATCCCGGGTGATTTGCAGAAAGATTTCTCTGTGGAGCTGTCATTTGTGGGGGTCCAGTATGTTTCTGCTTAGGTGGTCTGCCAGTGTGCTGTTGATCCCTGGTAAGTATTGGGCAATTAGGTGTAGCTCCATGGAGGTGGCTGTAAGCCAGAGACTCATGGCTAAACTGCATATGGGGTAAGATTGGGTTTTCCCCTGCTTGTTGATATACCACATTACTGTGGTGTCTGTTTTTATAAGGACCACCCCTGGCCTGAGACGGGGTTTGGAATGAGGTCAGAGCGTTTTGTACTGCCATCAATTCTTTCTAGTTAAGTGCAAGTGAAGTTGCTGGGCATTCCAAAGGCCTTGGGTACGCCTGCCTGCTAGGTGAGCATCCCAAGCTATGTCTGAGGCATTGGTGGTGATGTTCTGGCCGGAAGGGCAGAGGATGAAGGGAAGACCCTTGTTCATGGCACAGGCCTCTACCCACCAGAGAAACTTTTCTTTGCTGTTTGCCTGAATGAGGCAGTCGTCCAGGTAAGGGTAAATCTGTATATTTCTCTGCATGCAGAATGCTATAGCTGGGGCCAAGCATTTGGTGAATACCCTGGGAGCAGTAGATAAGCCAAAGGGCAGTGCACAGAAAGTACAGTTGTGTACACTTACCATAAATGTAGATGTTCGAGTGTATTCATTGTTGCAGTCATGACACTTGGCTTATCTGCCTGCAGGTAGCCCTTAGTTGGCCCGAATACCAGAGTCTTAGTATTTCTGCGTCGGATGCTGTCGCTTCTTCCATGACGTCAGGTCATCAGGGGTATAAAAACAGGTGGCCAATGCCATTACATCAGTTTTTCTTGCCACAAATGTCAGGAGCCCCCAAATAGGGAGCTAGTATACGGTGTGGAAACCACCACCAGTAAAAAGTAAATACCAATACCATTAGGGAAAAGCCAGAAAGAGGAGAGATAGAAAGCCAGAAAAAAACGGGGCTGGAAGGAGGGAAACCAGGACTGCAACAGTGAATACACTCGAACATCTACATTTATGGTAAGCGTATACAACTGTACTATGTTCTTCATGTTTCACTCTTGCAGTCAACACACTTGGGTTGATTCCCAAAGCTGAGGAAGGATGGAGACAGTCAAGAAGAATTAGGGCTGGCCAGTAGGCTCTGCAAGACTGCTATAGCAAATCCTGCCCTGGATTTGGAAAAGATAGGTAAGTGGTAATGCTTGGTGCAGGTGTGTACAGAACTCCAGGTTGCAGCTTCCAGAATGTCCCTGGTAGGGGCTCTCCTGAGAAATGCTGTAGAGGTAGAAGTAGCCCTAGTGGAATGTGTTCCAACTCCCTGAGGGGTTGATTTTCCATGGTGCTTGTAGCAGAAATGGATGCAGTGTGCTATCCATCTGGAAATGGTTTGTTTAGAAATGGCCTTGCCCTCTGCCCCTGTGGCAAAGCTGACTAGCAGCTGGTCAGATTTTCTGAAAGGCTTAGTCCTATCAAGGTAGAACCTGAGGTGTCTGTGCACACTCAAAGAGTGCAGGATCCTTTCCCCTTTATTCTGAGGGTTAGGCAAGAAGGTTGGCAAATGGATGGATTGGTTTAGGGCCACACTGGACACCACCTTAGGCATAAAGGATGGGCTAGTTCTGAGGGAAATAGTGTCAGCATGGAAGGTAATAAAGGGTTCCAAAGCCAACAGTTCCTGTAGCTCAGACACTCTTCTAGCTGAAATGATGGCTAGAAGCAAGGCCGTTTTCCAAGAGAGGAATTTGAACTCTGCTGAAGCAGCAGGTTCAAAAGGTGGAAGTGTGAGCTTTTCCAGTACAAAGTTAAGGTCCCAAGCAGGGGTGGGTGCTCTCCTTAGTGCCTTAAGTTGTTAGCCCCTCTAAGGAACTGTTTGATGAGAGGGTGAGATAATAGAGGTGGTTCAGTGTTGTAATGCGCCAAAATGGCAGAGGCATGAATCTTAATGGAGGAGAAGGATAGGCCTCTGTGGAGTAGCTCTGCTAGGTAATCCAGGATTAGAGGTAAGGAAGGCACAGCTGTGTCCATTCCTTTAGACTGAATCCAAGAACAATCTTTTCTACTTTTCCGCATAGTATTTCCCATTACTGGGCCTTCTGGTTTCAAGAATGACATCCAGCACCTGTTTACGAAGGGTTGCTGGCGGAGTAGTCAAGGAATAAGCCAGACTGCAAGATTTAGGGTTTGTAATTGCGGATGCAAAATCTGTCCATCCTGCTGTGACAACAGGGTAGGTGTCTGGTGTAGGTGCCAGAGTGGCACCGTTGTCAGGTGGGGCAGGAGTGGGTACCAGTGCTGGTGTGGCCAGTCCGGGGCAATCAGAATTGTCCTTGGCCTGTCTTATTTTATCTTGAGTAGTACTCTTGAGAGAAGGGGCAAAGGCAGAGATCGAGAGGTTTTCCCACTGAAAGGATAGGGCATCCACTTTCCATGACCTGCTGTGAGGGTTCCTGGTGCAGAAAATGCTTAACAGGTGGTTGTGGGGGGAGGCAAAGAGATCCAACTCCGGGGTCCCCACCTCTGGATCAGGAGGTTGAAGGTGCTGGGCTCCAATTTCCAAATTTTTTGTGTAGTGCGGAA